>NC_041228.1:43398270-43542428 GCF_002837175.3 Physeter macrocephalus
CTCTCCCATTGCGGAGCACAGGCTCCGGACGCGCAGGCTCAGCGGCCATGGCTCACGGGCCCAGCCGCTCCGCGGCACGTGGGATCTTCCCAGACCGGGGCACGAACCCGTGTCCCCTGCATCGGCAGGTGGATTCTCAACCACTGCGCCACCAGGGAAGCCCTATCATGGTATGTTCTTATAGTCACACCTATCACATGAATAAAAACAGCCTTCATACCATTTGAGCACTATTAAGTCTTGTATTTTTGAATCATAATATAAATAATTACAGAGGAATACCTTTCTAAATGTCCTATTTTTACTGCATGTGTGTGTATGTTCACACATGCACATAGATCATGTGTCTTCATTTAAAAGCCGTGGCTTCTATAAAATTTAATTACTTCTCCCTGCAGCTTTAAATTGTGAGTGGTTTTAAATCAAGTGTGTCTTCAAATCAGGGGTAGCCCCTATTAAATTTAATTATGTTTCCCTGCATATTGTACAGTTGAGGTGTTACTGCTAAACGAGGACATCTTCCATTAAAATGGCACAGGGAAGATGTAGGAGCAAATGGGATGGCCCTCATGCCTCTTTGAAATGGATGCAAATGCTGCTGTCTCGCCATAGTCAAAACTCTCTGGGACCAGCTTTGCTAATATAAAACAAAGCCAAGAAGATTGCATTTTTTATGCTATTTTCACGTGTGATATGTACATTTTTGGAAATGTTCCATGTATGTTAATTTCTCAATACGTTAACTATGAATTCAGATGATTGAAATGTAGAAAGTCTTTTGCATTATATTTGAATTTCAGAACCATATGCGTTACTAATTTCCCATACAAAAGGGATGAAAGAGGCAAAGCAGCTTTGAGGGCAAAGAAATTATACTTTCTTTTGTTAAAAAACAAACAAAAAAGAACACTTGGGATGTTTGTCTGTTATCTCCAAAGATGAAAAGATTTTTCTATTTAAAATTTTAAAAAATCGTGACTAGATATCTCTTAATAATTGTTCAAGTATATGACTAATTTTTATGAGGGTTGATAATTGATCATATGTATGTTAAATATTAAAAGACTGGTAAAAACAGAGAACTTATGAATGGTTCACCTGTAAAATGATATTGACTCAGAATACCTGCTTTACTAAGTACTTATTGACTGATATTATAAATCATGGTTATATACATTGCAAACATAAAGTCTCTACAGGTGCAGGCTAAGTAAAAGGGGTAATTAACTCTACACGTGTTTCACAACATTTAATGATATACTTTTATACAATTTATTATGCTACTATTACTGTTGTAAAATTGCTCCTGGGAGGGTGGCAGGAAGTTGATGATCTCAATATTCTTCTCTCTCAAGGACATAGAATTTTAAAACAGGTTACCCTTTGGGGAGCATAATACTTAGAGAAGGAGGCCTAATTAAACTAAACATTACAGTAGGTCATGTTCCCAAACTCCGTATAATGGTCTTTACATTTTTTGCTTTTCCTTCTTCTATAAGCTGGGGTCCTTTCCTAGATAGAAGCAAAAATAGCCTTTTATTCTTGAGCAAAGTAAAATCCTGGCCAAACATTTTCCTAACTTGTCTAGAAATAAAATTAACACACTCAGTTAGCATTTCTTTTGACTTGCAGACCTGTGTAGTGTTTCATTCTGGTCTTGAGAATGACTATGCCCTGGGGCAGACATGTTTACATATGAAATAAGCACAATCTGTGATAATAGAGGGAGTACTCTTGTAACTTGCCTGTTTTCTAAGCTGTCTAGAGATGTATTGGAGACAAACACTACAGGTGAATTTACCTTAAAGTCATACATGTAACCTTTTAACTCAGTTTAAAATAATAGCTTCAGAAATCTTCCCAGGTGTTGAATGTATGCCTACCCTAACCATATAGAAGTGAAAATTTGAAATGAACATTTTCTAATTTAGGTGGAAATTTCTAAACGTAAGGGAATCATTCTTTAAGCATCAAATTTTTATTATAGTCTATCTCCATCTGCTGAAAAGAAGAATGGGATTTTCAACTCTAGAGGTTCTATTTTCCACTTTAGCTCAGGCTGAGAATTCTCTGAAAATTATTTAATCAGTTGATTTTGTATTATTCAGAATGCATGTTTATTAGGGCCCCCACGTGCCATTATATATTCTGTTAAATTTATCAACACATCACAACTTAATAGGCGTTGCTTGTAAAAATGATTTGTAGATTATTGTTTAAATTATGGTCATTGAGCTGATTGGCTGACTGTTCTAGAGTAAATGTGCCCAAATAAATTACAAACCAAGATGTTCATTAGTAAATTGGGGGCATGAGGGTAGAAGAAGTAAAACCATCTGGGTGCAAAGAGTTTAGCAGTATGAGTGTACTCAGGTACCAACATCTGTTACCTACTCGCCAGTGTTTAATGAGTACCTTTTTTCACTAAATCACAGTAGAAAAAGTTCCGTTTTTATGGCATGTAAGAGTATGCTATGTACATAGTGCTATATATATGCATTAAATTGCAAAGATTTCCCCATTCCATTTCCACTATTTCTGAATACTGTATAAAATAAAATGATTAAAATGTCACTGGATCCACATACATTCCATTTTTGCAATAAGCATTTCTTTCTACAAAAGAGGAATGCTGTTTAATTTCAATGTGATTGTGAATTTTGTAAAATGAGGATGTAATAGCATTTTACTTAAACTTATATCATCTTCTACTCATATTGTGTTTTCAGAATAGTTCCTTCATAATTAAAGTGTCAAAAACACATTTGTAACAAGAATGATGAAATTCATTCTGAATAATCCATCAGCAAATAATAACTTGCATTTCTTGCTCTCAAAGAGAATCATTTAATACCTTTCAATCATTTGGTTCTTCCCTGTTTTTTCTTTTTTCTTGTTACTCTTAGAAAATAACTTCCTATAACAGCTTAAAAACTATTTAATGGGATTAATGGAGGTTTTTCTTTAGCAGGAATGTTATATGGTTAGCAAGTGTTTCCATAAATATGTAAAATGCTTTTCCCTGAGTTCCCACTGGATGCCACCCAACTAGAGCATTTCCAAAACAATAAACACGGCAAACAAAGAATGCTTCAAAATAATCATAACTTCTCATTTCCTCCCAAACATTGTCCACCTATTTTCTTATTATATTGATGAAAACAGAAATCATATTAAGTGGAGAATTCCCTCTCATGTTGAGATGAAGTCAGATTGACAATTAGATGCTACAGCATATTGTTTCTGGAATATTGAAGGGGCAGGTCAGATTATTCAAGTGGATTCTCTCCATCTAAGTCTTTAAAAAATAGTGTTGCCTTTAAAAAATTACATTCATTTTACATTTAAAACTTTTAAATTTTTAAATTAAAAAACATATTATTTATGTATTGTTATATGTATGTATACCTGCCAGTGATTGTAATCAAATGCAAATATGAATAAACAATGTCTATGTAAATAATTTAGCTTACATCTTGAGAATCAGTATTTCAGTTGGCTTAGTATTTTCATAGTTAATATTTCATACTTACTATTTTTATACTACCTATGCTTAAAACTTAGCTTTTGGAGAATTATTGGATTAGACAGGATGGTAAACATATTTATATAGTTCATACATCCTGAAGTTTCACATTTCTCTCCTTTGCATGAAATTTAGGACAATATTCAGACTGTGAAGGTCATGGAACTGTAAATTATTTTATAGCATATCTTAAGATTTTACCCCAACACAGGTCAAGCATAATTGTAAGAGGGAAAAAGAAAATCTCTTTAAATAATTTATTCTTTTAAAAATGCTTGTACTATCCACTGCAGCTGCAGAACCATAATGCTTTCATTAAGGATCACATCTGGGCTGAATTAAAACAGGAGCCTTTCCCAGCCCTGGAGTGCTTGTCAGGTTGAAAGTTTTTCTCATAGCTCCTGAAGCTTTTCCAAAAGTCGAGGGCTAAGACAGAGAACAGACCTTGTCACGAGCTGGTACCAGGCTTTAAGTACATTCCTGCTCTGTTATTCACCGTCTGGCTCTAATTTGGAGGTACATCTCCCTTGTGTTCACTTTATTAACTTACATATGACTAGCACTTTTGTTTTATACGGAAATAAAGAAAACAGGTTTGTTGAAGAATAGTGTTGTAGACTGAGACTTTTATTTTTCCACACATTGGCTTTTTTTCTATATGTTTACTCTTTAAGGCAATTTCCCCATATGTTTAAATATACTTGCATAATAAAAAACATAGATAATATAGGGAACTCATAATAGAACTTCTTTTCCCCTCCTTTTTAAGGAAAGGGAAAGGGAAAATATTACACAGATTTAAATACATTGCATTTTTTCATGTTGACCATCAATATTACCTTAAAACAACAAGGAAAAAAATTCTATCTGTGTTATCCAAGACATAATGATATGAAAGTAAATTTATCTAAATTTTTGAGAAATTATTTCAACAATATATTGTAAAGTTGAATAGAATATCAGCTAAATGTTGAGATGTCATGACATTAAATAAAGATTAGAGATATTTTCAAAACTTTAAAAAAATCCTAAGGCATATTAGGATGAAATAAACCACCAACAAAAGAGAAAGCAAGCTTTAAAAAATTATTGGAAATGTTTTTCTGATGACTGGAATATGTTAATATTCCAGAGTATCAGTATATGGTAACTTATCAACTGTACAGCACACACATCCTTGCTAAAATCCCAAATCTTGGGTCAAAAGGAATCACAAACTCTGGGAAGTTTAATATCAAAATGGAAACTGGTGAAGAAGTAATTGTAATAAAACATGATATATATTAGAATACAGGTAAATGCATAGCAGTGGAAGTGATTAACTGTGTCTGAGAGGTCACCTTTGAGCTGGTCTTTGAAGGATGAATAGAAGTTCACCAGACCTTAGAATATTTATAGATATTAGCAAATTTGTAACATTGACTCTACCTGAAATTGCCAATTGATATCCTTTTGTGATAAAGAATGCACCTCACTATTGCATTAATTTATTTTCTACATTTATTATTAATTCCAAAACTAACATTATTCTGACGGATCTTTTTTTCTAAGTGCCTTAATAGTACTATAAATTATAAATGTGCTTTTTCTCCCCCTATGAAAGTAGAACTTACTTTCAGCACATAGGAGAAAATCTATAAGAGTGAAGTTGACCCAGATGATACGTGAAAATGAAAATTTAATTTCTCTGAACCTTACCTTTCTCATTCAAAAAGATGGGAATAATACCTATCTTATGGAATGATGAGGATATAGTGAGATGATGGATTTTGTGAACTAGGACAACAGCTAGTTCATATAAACTAACATTCAGTAAATGGTAATTCTCTTCTGTAACATTTATCTCCAAATAAGATAGACAAGGCTTGGCTCAAACTTATTCTCTTTTCTAGTTTGCTAATACTATATGATGAACATTAATATTCATATTCTTGAACAAATGAATGAAAATTGTTTGACAGTTAGTTTGGTATAAAGTAGGTTAATGGAAGAACACACAAAAATAAAGACTCCTCTAATTTCACTACCTACGTATTTAGAGCTGATTTCTTGATGGACAAAATGATTTGTGCATTCTCATGGTATAGTCCTTTCAGTGAAAAATCTTGTAAACTTTCCCAAGAACAAGGATGACCTCTTCCATTGTTTTCAGACACCCTCTTAGTACCTAGTAAAATATTTCATCCAAGTCTTGGATTTCAATTGGTGTTTGTTGCTTTACTGCCTCTTGTTCTTAAAACTCAGACTTAGGATTTCCCAGAGAGCATTAGCACAGTTTTCTCCAGTATGAAAGACAAGACCAGAACTTCTATGTCAGGTCAAGTCACCTGTGTCTATATGTGAAAATGTTATGGTTTATAAAATGTTAAACGAACAAACAAAAATTTTCAAATATAAAGAAAATTAAATGCTACAGTACCACAGAGTGCATCTATGAAATGATAAGATCGGCCTCCTAACTACATGAGATATAAATATTTAAGAAGATGTAGGTTGGAAAACAGGTTCCTTCTTTCTCATTCACTGTTCTTTACTTCTACCTTTTTATTAGGCTGTGAAGGTAAATGGACCTGTTTTACTTAACAAAGCTGGCTAGATCTTTTTATGGAAATTCTTTTTCAGTTTATAACTCATGTGAATGTCAACGTCAAAGTAACAACAGTACCACTGGGATGAAAAGGATAAAAGACTCATGGTCAGATGAAGTTCTCTTTCCATTAAGATTTAACCTTCACATTTCTCCATTAAGCTATATTGTCAGCTCAGCTTTTTTTCTTCATTGAGAGTGGCCGGTTGATGGATGCTTATGTATAGTGTAGCACAAGACAGAAAAATACTTCTACTTCTATGTGCTTTAAAATTCTTTGTATGGAAAACAAAATTTGACTGTTTCTAAGTGACATTGGTTTACATGTGAATTGTGAAATATTTCATATATTAATCATAATTTTTGATGCTATATGTGTATGTGTGTGTACACACACAAGAACATTTTAATCTTTCTAATCTTTCAACTTGTTTTTTTAAGTTTTATACTTTATTCAGGTTTACCTTGAGTGAATTGTTTGGTGTATTAGACTGGACATATTTCATCAACTCATAAACGCAGGTTTAGAAAGTACACTTTTAAGGTGGGATTTGGAAGCTAAAGTTATAAGTCCAAAATTTAGCACAATTCATTCACATGTATACTTCAAAAATTTTTTCAGCCTGTGATTGTTACTTAAAATGAACTATTAAGGGCTTCCCTGGTGGCGCAGTGGTTGAGAATCCGCCTGCCGATGCAGGGGACACGGGTTCGTGCCCCGGTTCGGGAAGATCCCACATGCCGCGGAGCGGCTGGGCCCGTGAGCCATGGCGTCCGGAGCCTGTGCTCCGCAACGGGAGAGACCAAAACAGTGAGAGGCCCGCGTACCAGAAAAAAAAAAAAAAAAAAAAAAAAGAACTATTAAAAATGATTAAAAGTCACATTCTTGAAAATTAATTTACCTTTGCCATGAGGACAATGGTCCTGCAGTTCCTATCATCTTCAGTACTAATAATCAAGTTTAGAACATGGCTTCTAGGGATAAAATTTTACTATAATTGAAATTATAAGAAAATTTTAATTTCATTTCTTAGGCATTAGATTTTTCCTTTTAACAAGGAAAATCTTAAATACTCTCTGTGATTGTGCTTGATAGGTTTTTGGCCTCAAAAATTTGTCAAATGGTGTTTAAAATGGTTTTCCATGGACAGGTTGGAGATATCATCAGGAGCTATACATTTGAAAATTAAGAAATATCAAAATCACATATTAGTTTTTACAATATGTGTAATCCTATGGTAGATCCACAAGTATTAAATACACCTGTGAAATCATCACAATGCACTTATAACAAAGTCAAGGGGCATATATTTCCTACCTTCAAGATTTTAGAAAAACAGTTACCAAGAAAATATTATTTTCTCCTTTCTTTCTTCCTCCCTCCCTCCTTCCCTCCCTTTCTTCCTTCCTTCTTTCATTCCTTTCCTTCTTCTTCAAATTATCTCCAGGATAAGTTACATACTTAGAATAAACTATCTTTAACCCCAAAAGGAAGACGATTAAAGAAATTAGCACATCAAATTAAGGAATATTGTCAGGAAGATTGTAGTAAAGTTTCCATGACAAGGTGGCATTTGGAAAAACAGAGGGTCTTATCTAAGAAATATCTTGAAGTAAGGAAATCAATAAACTTTGTGATGTATTAGATTTGAGGATCTAAAGAGTCAGTATAACAGCAATACTTGTAGCACTGGGAACTTGGAAAACACTGATGGTTATAGAGAGCATATTCATTGCATGTGTATTAGGTGCCAATTATTCAATTTCTCCATGTTTAGTCAGTCACCAAGCCAGGCTGATTTAAACACCAACATATTTCTCAAATCACGCCCTAACTTTCCACCCTTACAAGCACCACCTGAAATGGCCTTTGAACTAGTCTTCCCACTTCTAGACTGGCTCAAGGCTAAGTACCACCCTATGTTGGAGATATTCCAATTTAGAAAATATAGACGTGTCATGTAACTTCAATAGCTTCGCATGACTGTCCGGACAGTCAGTCAATTTCTTTTCCCAGACCAAAACAAACAAACATATATATATATATATATATATATATATATATATATATATATATATCCTCCTTCAGGGTCTCTGCTTCTTGCTTCTCTAACTGTTTGCCCTTCTCCAAATGCCTAAGGTGATTTCACTTCTCTGTCCCTTTCCATATGCTGCTACCTCTTAACACTCCCTCCCTAGTCTTCTCCTAGTCAATTCCTACATATCTTTTGAGTTTGGTTCCCACCTTCAAGCCTCACCTTTTCTGGGAGTCCTTCCTTGGGCTGGTTTAGAGACCTTCCTCTGTGCTTCTCTATTACCACTGACACTGTACTAAATACAGATAAGGATTCTAAGGATTTTCAAGACAATGAGCTTCTTGAAAGGAAGGACTATCTTCTGCATTTTGTAAACCCATGCAGCATCAATCCCAAGATTTGGCCAATAGTGAGTGTTCAAAATGTTTATTTAATGCACTAATTAATGAATGAGTGAATTCATAATAAATTATAAGAAGTGATGTGTTTAATACTTTTGATTTTGTTCACAGGGCCTTTAGGCAGTGCTGAAAACAGTGTCCAGTATTCAGTGCCATGGATTGGAGGTGTATTTTGGAGACATGAGTTAGGTCTATCTATGTGGCATTTTCATTTTGAAAGTTTGAATTCCATCTAAGAAGAAAGATGTTGCCCATTAGTGCTGTGACTAGCCCTTTCATTCATTAAGTTGTTCTGAGAAGGCTACTTAATTGTACTTTATATTTTCTTTCTTAAGAAAGTGTGTTAATAATTCCAGATCTCTATTTCCTTAAAAGAGTGAATAACAAATTATGCACTCTGGTTTTGTGAAAAAAAGAAAAAAAAATCATTATGTATGTATCTATGTATACAGATATATAGATATACTACATATTTACATAGAATTAAACAGCTAAGAAATAGTTTTTTTTTTCCTGTCATGCACCTAATATTTCAGAATTTCAGTCAATGTTGATTGCCTTCCAAGGTTTTTTTTTTTTTTTTGGCCACGCAGCACGGCAGCATGTGGCTGACCAGGGATAGAACCCACGCCCCCTGCATTGGAAGCATGGAGTCTTAACTACTGGACCGCCAGGGAAGTCCCCCTAGCCCAATAGAAAGCAATGCCATACACCAAGTTAAAAAAAAAAAACAACAAAAACAGGATTTTTATTCCTTTTTCTTCATCATTTGGTATATTTATTTGCCAAGTCTTATCCATCCCATATCCTAAATCATGCCCATTACAGCTCTTACCCCAGGCCACCATTGGTTCTCAGCCAGACTGTTGCAATAGGCTTCTAAGTGATTCCCATGTCCCCAGTCATGCTCTTTTCTAAAATAGTCTTGAAACTGTAGTCATGATGATTTTCCAATGCTCACATCTTACGTTGCTCTTCTATAAACATTCAATGGGACCAGTGGCTTCTGATTTCTAAGTAGATAAATCTCTAACTTTCCAGGTCTAAGCCTTACTTTTGACATCTCTTTACCTTGTGCTCTACACTTTTACTATACAAAACTTCTTTTTGTTCCTTCAACTTTCCATTCTCTCTGGAGAGTGGATATGGGAAGTTTTTGCTTCTTTATCTTGATGCTGTCTTCCCCTGTCTCTTCATTAGGCTAAATTTTACTCATCATTTCATTTGGAATTTAAATTTTAATTCTTCCATGAGGTCTTCCTGGTTCCTGGACCTTTAGCCACCCAATCACAGGAAACATCATACTCTCATTTTTAACATTGTAGCACAGTTCATTGTAATTTCTTGTTTGATGTCTCTCTTTCCAGATAGACAAAAATGTCCATAAGAGCAATGCTCTTTGCCTTGTGCCTGGCAAAATTCCTGACACACAGGATGTGCCCAGTAAACATTTGTAGACTATAGTAAATTAACTCCATATATACATGACATTCTTTCTCTGCATTTAATAAGTCACTCTAAGCAATTTTTTTCCCGTAATATTATTTACTTGAAGTGTAAGGAAAATGAAACTTTTATTTAATTAAATCTCTGAAAAAGTCATTGTTGCTTAGGATTTTAAATAAAGAAAAATGGTATTTAAGAGAACTAAAAATAAATCTACAAATGTTACTTTCTTTGAAAGTAACCCAGCCCTCATAAAATTTAGAAGATCAGTATGTAATATATAAAAGCATTTAACCCTCTAACCTTAAAAGTAGCTTATACTTCATACTGACTTTTTAATCTCAGTGCAGTGAACTTGTTTCCTTTCTCTAACTTAGTGCTGCTTAAGGTGAACTGAAATGTCAAATTATGGTACGATGCTTGAATACTTTCCACTAGTCTCCTTAAAATCCCTTCTTACTTGGTTTCAATTTTGTTGCCATCCCTTTGACTGGAGTGACTGCAAATTACAGTTTGAAAATGACTGACCTCTTCCACTCTGCTAATATTGTTAGAATGAAGCTACAATGGCACCTATCAGGATAACCAAATTAGAGCAGTTCACATAAGGCAGACACGCATACAAATGTACTTATGTACCAGATGTACCCCTCAACAGGAAAATGACAGCCATTCAGATAAAATGCTTTTATTATTTACTTTCAACAAGTATCTATAGCTGTGGAATGACTATTGTTGAATCATTCCAATAATCTTGTTATAGGGCTGGTAATAAAAGAAAAAGCACTTCAGCAGAGGGAAATGACCTGCCTCCTGACATCTTCAGAGGTACCGGATGACAATGATATGTAGATTACTTTTCTGTTCAAACAAACAAGAGCATTGCCAGACCTTTTTTAGCCTAGTTTATTTCCTCAAAGCACTGATGTAGACTTGACAGGAAAGACAGGAGGCGACCCTTGCAATTTCACCACTGCCAGTAGGTGTAGCAGTTGGTGTAGTTTGACAAGTGAAGTAGAAAATGGAGGCATCCTTGGAAAAAGCTTTATAGTTACCAAAAGATGTAATGACTTCTGCAAAAACTAACTTCTACGCATAAGCAAGCACTGATGAATAATGATGCTTGGAAACATAAAAGAATTTTGACCTTATTAAATTAAGCAGGGGCAGATATCTCACAATTTACATGTATGCTTTGCCTTTCAAAGCCCTAAATGTAGGTAATATATAAGTATTGTGTCCTGTGGTAATAGCTAGAACACAGATATTTCTTTGAAATTAATATCCATTCATACACAACTAGGAAGTTTTAAGAAAATTAGCAAATTTTAATATTTACAAAGTTTACCATATTCCCCTCCTCTCCAATAGATCCATACCTTATCAGGTAATCTTGATATTGTAAAAAGGAGAGAAGCATTTCATTCCCATTTTGTCTCCCCTTTTCCAGTAATATCACAGTGCTCTATCTGACACATGAAATATTATCACACTGAAAAATTTGGAGTCAAGGATCAGCAAAGATAAAACCAGTATATCAGGGGGAAAAAAGGAATCAGTGATTTTAAGGTTGCATAAAAATATGGTTTATTTCTTTATCTTTAGAACATAATGGTTGCCAACTCAACACCAACATCTTGAATCTAAAATTTCCAGTTGAATTGGCCCTTTCAGTATATATGCTACATAACACGCTCTATTCTCCTTTTAGTACACAAGAGGAAAAAAGTTAATAGTTGGCAAAGTAACTGGAATCTCCCAAGGCCCTTCTTCACTGAATGTAGGTCTGGCTAAAAGATCAATTAGCTGAATGAATATTATAATGCATTAATATTTTGTAATGAATATAATTTAATTCTACCTAGTAGAGCAATGATTCCTAAGACAATCCATCTTTCCAGATATGAGATTTTGAGTCATGTTATGAGGCCTTAAGAAACTAGATCACAGGATCACCCTACTTTAAGTCAGAAGACTTGGGTTCAATTCCAAAATGTTCTGTTAACTGACTATGTGATCTGAGGCAGGTCCCTCACGCTCTCTGAGTCTCAATACATTTTCAATGGTAAGATGAAGACAACATTTTTTTAAGGATTAAATGCTATTATAAAGTCAGTTATATAGGGTTATGCAGGAGGTGTTTTTTATTATTATTCTCACCAAGTTACTGTGGGAATTTTAATACTAATTACATTGATAAGCCTTGCTGCCAACCAGTCTCCCTCAGTGGTACTTGTGATTCCAGGAACAAGGAGAAGAGATTAAAATTTACTGAGTATCTCCCTGTTACACAGAACTGTGGTAGTTGCTTTAGTTCCCATGTATTTCTCACAACATCTCCCTGAGGTAGATTTTTTTCTCCTTTATTTATAGGAGAACAAAGCAAGACCTGGAGTATTCAATTGCTTTCCAGTCATTGATAAGTAATTGGCAGAGTTAGATTTGGGCCTCTTTCAAGCTATCTTTATTGTATTATTCTAGATAGTAGCCATTCAAATAGTTGGTATAACGTAAAATGAACTAACGTGGGCTTAAGGCGAACAGGCACATGGATAGTCTTTATTGTGATAGCAACAAACCCACCAGAAGATACACCAGATCCTTGACAAATCAAATACATAGTGGAGAATTGATAGCCTTACATTACAAAATGCTGTTCTAAAATATAATATTATAAATGATTGGCTAGCTTATATGTGAGCTATTTTATAGCATGAAATAGAATATCTTGCCTCAATTATATTAACATATATTTATAAAACTAAAATATTCAATGCATCTAATGTAGTTTATTATTTATACATGCTACTGATAGGTGTTAACAGTTTATTATAGTTAAGTTATACTAAAGTTAAGACAAGAGATACTTAACATTTCTTTCAGTTATTTCTCAAGCCTTGAAATGACCTCATGATGAAGCTGGATAATATATACGGGGAGCAAATAATCTTATTTGATTTGAAACATACTGGGGAGATGATTTGTGGAGGAACTGGATCTTGGAGGATATTGTGAGGCTCATGGCAATTTTCTTAGAAGGTGCTGTGGTCTTTCAATTGAACAGCAAGAAAATTGATCAAATTCCTATCCTGACCTCATCAGTCTCTCTCTAGGGAGATGACATCTCATAGGAACTGTAGCAGAGAGAACACTCTCATCTCCACAGAGTAAACAAATTACAGCACTAGGGCTAACAATTATCCAGGCAGCTCCCAGGAGGTGGGGAATCAAAAGGCAAAAGAGCTTCCCCCAGTGGCCAACCTTTATGACTTGGGGTGCTGTGTGGTGACGCAAAACCCTCTAGTCCTAGGGCTGGAGCTTTATCAGTGACATTGCCATTTGGAAGCTGTCCATCCCATCCTATACCTGAGGTTTTGCAGCCTTTCCTGACTCACTCTCCTCTATGACCCATGACTACAACTTGGCTTTTTAGCTACACCTGGCTGTATTATTTGAGTTTTCCAACCTTGGCTTCAGTGACCAGATTCTGGAATGAAATAATAGCTCCTGGCTTCAACCCTTGGTACTCACACTCATTGCCTGCTTACACTTGGCTTTGTTTCTGAACTGTCTTCTCTTGAATCAGGCACCCACTGAAGCCTTAAAGAACAGGTGGCTCTGCCTCAGCTAGGGTTACTGCTTAGTAATTTCTCACCTGGTTCCATCAGGTAAAAAATGAGGTAGTATAGAAGCAGCATTTGAATGGAAATTACCAGTATATACTATACATCTCTCTTCACATGAACCCAGTCTTAAAAAGAGTAATAATTATATTTTTATATTATTAACATTTATTGTGCATGTAATTAATATGTTTCAGTCATTATGTTGAGGGCTGTATCTACATCAATTTATTTAATCCTTCTATAGTCCTATGATATGGGTGCTATTATTAGAAAAAATATTACACTGCTGATATTTGACCATTTTTTATTTTAAAAATTGCCAGTTTTCATATGGCTGATGCAAATGATGCCAGCCCCATTTGACAGATGAGAAATCTGAGGCATGAAGAAATTAACTTTCTGTAGGTCACAGTTGTAACTGTCAGAACCACAAAATGAAGTGTACAACGATTATAGCCCTTTCTTTCCTGTCTGCTCCATGGTTTTGTAGCACATCAGCTTCTCAATCTTGTGATGGATTCCCTGTCCCCCGCCCAATTTGAAATTACTTTTTTGATCAACTGCTTGGAGCCAACAACCAGCTGTCAAACACATAATTCCTTTAGCCTAAGAAACTTTTACATTGATTGGAATAACTTATGTGAGAAAGAACCATGTAAAATGTCGGGTGGGGCAGTTTAATCAACTCAACTATAAACAAGCCATAGTGCCACATATATTAGTTCAAACTATTTCAACTATTCAACACGTGGGCCATAAATATAGCACTTATCCAAAAATTAGGAAAAGCATCTATATAATATAATATATATATTATATACATAATTTAAACACAGTATAGATTAGCTAAGTTAGACCATCCTTAATGAATGAAATGAAACAACTCTCAGCTATCTGCACATGTTTATAGCAGACTGTAAAGTAATTTCCTCTTTGTTGAGAACTTTGAGCACACATTTATTTTCCTGTCAGACTTCCTGACTGTACAGGTTAGAAGTGGAATCTGACTGAGAATTCTGCAGGTGATGCAATTAACCTGGGGGCACTGTAGGATCTTTGCAGAACCACCAATTAGCACTTAAAAAAAATTATTTGCTTTGCTAAAAAGACAAAAGGATAGACAATAAATTTGGAAAAGCTGTTGTTACATTTGAGAACTTCATGTTTTTAGGACAAATGGGGATATTTTCAGGCTCTCAGTGCTGGTCCTACTAAGCCATGAATTTAATCAAGTCCATGACATACCTTTGGATGGAACTCATTTGATACAAGGTGTGTTTTTGTTTATGGATTATTTTAAAAACTCTTTACCTGAGCTAACTATCATTTTCACCCTTTATACATTATGAGATAGAGACTGTGATCACTTAAAAAAGTCACAGATATCTCTTCTGACGTAAAAATAAACAATTCTGGCCCCTTTTATTACACTTTACCTTTTGGCTACATAATACTTTACCTCTTTCCAAGAAAGCACTACACAGTAAGCCATTCTTACTCCTAAAAATCTGATATCCATGATCAATCCAAATATAAAAATGAAGCTATCATCATCCTTCACTAACTTGGATCAACCAGTGACTGAAGTACAGATCTAAAAGTCAGATTATGTGTACTGGATCATCTTTTGTTCTTCAGAAAGGATTTTGAGTTCTTCATATAAGAGTCAGGCTCTGACCTCCCCTCCTAGAGGAAGGAATACCCTGTAGTTTTAACCATTGGCTGGAAAATGTGCTAATGAGATTAGAGTCATTGATTGGATCTCACATGAGTGCAAGTATGCTTTGCTCCAGCTCTAGGCTTCTGACAGCCTTGGTAACCAAAGTCCACAATTTGTAAATGTGCGCAGCTGGTTGTAAAGGAAATGTGGAGAGAATTCACATTTATCAGAAAACACTGTCAATACTAAAATAGAAATCATTCAAAGAACTGGTGGTGGGTCAATGATATCATCTTTACTTCTGAAGCATGCACAGCTCATAAACGTCCAAAAATTGCCCTTTATTAAAGAAGAATTAAGATCTTTTAAAACTTATGGGAATGCAGTGCAGTTAAGCCAAATGAAGAAGTTATAAACTTTAAAAAGCTTTTTGAGTAATCTGTTAAATAATCATATTTGAAGGATCCATTCATTTATTTTCACCCCAGTGTGTATACACACACACACACACACACACACACACACACACACACACACACACACACATATTCCATCATTGCTCCCATTTACTATGTATTTTGGAAAACAAAAACAAAAACAAAAGCAAAACTTTCCTTCTTCAATCTCAAAGAACCTATATTTCAAATCAACTGTGTTTTAAATTTTCAATTGAAATAAATTCAAGAATAATGCTTTACATTTCATGTTTTTAAAAAATTATCAAATAATTGCATTGAAATGTGAATACTGTACGCTTGTGAGTGAGAAGTTTTTCCTGAAAGACTAATATGTCTCAAGGGGTTGATTCCAAATTTGCATCCCAAAAGTTTGACAAAGAAAGCCAGTCAGAATTATATCAAATGTAGCCTAATATATGTTAAATGTCAGAGTACAGGCCAACACTTTAAGATAGTTATTTGTATTTGTAATAAATAACATGCCTTTCTTTGGATGAAATCCAAGTGTTTCTGAAATCTATTGTAGTTAATTGTGCAGCCAAGAAAAGTAAGGATTCTAGAGAATTGGATTTCTAATCAAGTGACTGTTTTATCAAACCAAACAACTGTGGTCTGAATGTTTGCATCCCCACAAAATCCATATGTTGAAACCTAACCCCCAAGGTGATGGTATTAGGAAGTGGGACATTTGAGAGGTGATTATGTCATGAGGAGAGAGCCCTCATAAAGGGGATTAGTGCTCTTATAAAAGAGGTCCAAGAAAGCTGCCTTCCCCCTTCCGCCAGGTGAGGACACAGCAAAAAAGACAGCCATGAACCAAGAAGCTCTTACCAGAAACTGAAACTGCCACCATCAGATGTTGGACTTCCAAGCCTTCAAAACAGCAAGAAATGTTTTTGTTTTTTTTTAAGGTACCTTTTCTGTGGTAGTTTGGCTATTGCAGCCTAAAAGAACTAAGGCACAAACCACTTCTCATTTTCTATAGTTTAAATTTAACTCAATATTTACTTCAAAAATGTAGTGTGTAATTTATACTAGCCAATAGCAATGCTTGTTATTGTTTTGTCCAATTTTCTTCAAACCCTACAATGTAATGGGAAGCATTTTTCTTGCTAGATATTGAAGCAGGCATTTTACTTACATATGTCCTCTCATGATTTGATTCTGTCAGAGAGGTATCGTTGCTCACATTATAAAGATGAGCAGAGATCAGCCAGGCAAACACTGGTCAAGCTTGGATCTGAATGTAGCTTCCCCAGCCCCACACCCATTTCTCTTCCACTGCATTGCCCTTCCTCCTTGATTGGTCTGGAAGTTTGTCCAGAACTAGGCAAAGCCTTGGCCCTGTCCAGTTCCTATCAACATGCTGCCCACTGGGCCTGGATCCTGATGCCCATTTCAACAGTCCTGGACTAGGGGTGATAAAGCAGAATGAGAACTTATGGCACAGATGTGAAAAACCTAAACTAGGAGTCGGACGCATTTGAGTTGGAATCCTGTGTTTTCCACTTATCTGTTTGATCTTAGATGATTCATATAATCTCCACTATTTCAGATTTTTCATGTGTAAAAGAGGAAAAATGAAACATACCTGATAGGTTGGTGTTAGTTCAAAA
Source organism: Physeter macrocephalus (assembly GCF_002837175.3). Taxonomy (NCBI): domain Eukaryota; kingdom Metazoa; phylum Chordata; class Mammalia; order Artiodactyla; family Physeteridae; genus Physeter; species Physeter macrocephalus. The sequence continues at coordinate 43,415,627 of NC_041228.1, forward strand.
CCTCTTGAACTGTGAGTTCCCAATTAATATTTTTTCCTATTAATATTTGTAATTAAATAATCACAATTAATACTGATGGCTACCTGATGTCAGTTTTTTTCCTGCCATCTGAATTACTACTACTGTTCCCTCCTCACTATTTTCAGCTACCTCAAATATCAGTGCTTGCTTGGATCACACCTGGTTTGCTGTTCTATGTATGAAACAACCTCTGGGACCAAGATGCTTTCCTGTAGCTGTTGTAACAGATTATCACAATCTGGATGGTTTAACAAAACAGAAATATACTCTCTCACAGTCCTGGAGGCCAGAAGTCTGAAATCAAGGTATCAGCGGGGCTGCAATCTCCCGAGAGACTCTGGAGGAGAATTGATTCCTTGCCTTTTCTTGTTTCTAACATACCTTGCCATTCCTTGGTTTGTGGCTACATCACTCTAAACTGTCTCTGTGGTCATATTGCCTCCTTCTCCTTTGCGCATTTGTCTCAAAACCCCTTCTGCCTCACTATAAGGACACAGGTGATTGCATTTAGGACATATGGGATAATTCAGGGTAAGCTCCTTCTGATCTTAACTTAATCACATATTTTACCATATAAGGTAATATTCACTCTTGCCATATAGGGTAATATTCATAGGTTCTAGTGATTAGGACACTGATATATCTTTTGGGGGAGCCATTGTTCAACCCACTACAGCCAGGCTCAAAAAGTTTTGAAAAAAAATGCAAATACCCACAATTCAGTTCAATAAATAGTTATGGAACACCTACTAAGTGCCATCACACATAGCACATAAATTCCCTCACATACCCAAATAAGAAAATTCAAAGCACATACATACACATTTGTACACATTTCTAACAACCACATGGGAGAATGTAGTAGAATAAAAGGAGAGTATGTCAGAGATTGAGAGAGAGAGAGAGAGAGAGCATAACAGAGAGACAGAGAGAGAGGGACAGACAAAGGAAGAGAAGCAAAACCTGTTCTGTGTCCCTTAGTCTGACACTTATTTATTACAAGCACTGGACGTGTATTATCTCAGTTATTGGAGTGACGCATACTTGAAAACTGTTTTGGTTTAAAAAATGGACACACTATTAATCCATGCGGACAGCATATGTACATGTGGTAAACCTGTGGATTTGGGAGTAGAACCCCCTTAACACATTAAATACTGTAGCCCTAATCATTCATTAAATACGTTTTTGACAACTGCTTGTAAATCAAAGCAAGGGCAATGAATTATAAATGTGGAAGTTGATACTGTATCAGAAGACTCTAGCAAGTGAAAAAAGTTTTATTCATTCTGCCTATAAGAACTATGTAAAGAAAAACAAAGCTTCCCCCCCCCGCCCCCCCTGCAAATGAGAGAACACAGAGAACTGGCAAAGAAACAACAGTGTAATGGAGACGATTTCTAGGCCACCCAGCTGCCTAATTACTGGCAACATCTCCGGATTTTACAGCATGCCTCTGTGACACCACCCTTTGAAAAGCAATAATTCTGCATTGTAACAAAAACAAACAAAAAAATATATACTCCATCACGAAAAAGCAACCCTAAACCTTCTAAATAGAATAATTCAGCAAAGGATTTCATGTCATGAAAGACAAAGCAAAAGAATAAATAATTACTTTGCAATTTCCCCCTCTACTGTAGTGTTTTGAAAAGCCTATCCCTTGTGTTAAGTTGAAACAACACTTTTTAAATTTTAAACTTATTACAATTTAATCCAGCAAGATTAAAGCTTTGAACATCCAATTTCTTTCAACATTTTATTTGGAAGGACAACAGTGGTGATATTCACATTGTTTCATGCAAAACAAAAAACAAAACACAATGTAAAAGACGTGGTCTTGCACAACCTAGCAATGAAGATGTTTACAAAACTATGAAATTATTTGTCAATTCCTTTAAGTGTTCTCAGCAATTTCTTATAACGGATTCTTTAAAAATATTATTGAACCTTGAGAGGAGGTAAACGGGCTATAGCTGTGTCCCTGAGGAAGCCTCGCTGAAAAGACAAAACAACAGTATATGTAGCTCAGGGACAGATAGGATGTATTAGGCTGGCTTCTTCCAAGTTGCAGAGCCTGCTGTTTATTGGACAGCAATGCTCTTCAATAGGGCTTACACATTTCTGCAACAAGTGAAACAGATGTGTTCCATTAAGAAAGCATCTTTAAAACATGTTTTCTTTTTAGAATTGCTGGACATTGTCTTATCTCTTCTCTGGGGGCTGACAATCCTTGAACTGTTGATTGGAGGAAACGTTGATTCATGTGTTCATTTAAGCATTCATCAAATGTTTGAGTTCCTTCCATAGTGGACCCTGTGAAGATACTGGAGATATAAAGGTAAATCTCCTTATGCTTCCTGTACCTGAGGAGCCCACAGCCCAGAGAAAAAGAATATTAAAACAAGTTATTGCCACCCAATGTGATCAGTGTTCTAATAGCGGTAGGGAAAAAGGTGCTCAGGAAGCACTGAAGAAGGATTAATCAATTTACCAGGAAGGTAAGGAGAAAGTTTGAAAGAGTTTGGGAAAATCTACAAGTAGGTTTGTCTTAGTCTGGTCAGGCTGCTATAACAAAAGCACCATAGACTGAGTTGCTTAAACAACAAAAATTTATTTCTCACAGTTCTGGAGGCTGGAAGTTCAACCTCATAATGCCAACAGATTTGGTGTCTGATAAGAACTCACTTCCTGTTCATTGATGGCCACCTTCTCCTGTGCCCTCACATGGCAGAAGGGGAAAGAAAGCTCTCCTTTATAAGGGAACTAATCCTATTCATGAGGGCTCCATCCTCATCACTAATCACCTCTCAAAGCCCCACCTCTTAATACCAACACACTGGGGGCTAGGATTTCAACATGTAACTTTTGGGAGCACACAAATATTCAGTCCATAACAAAGTTGTTCTAGACAAAAAGAAAATGTCTTTTCTTTGGTAATATATTATGCTTAGTAACAACTAGACAAACATAGCAGGAAGTTATCTTTTGTATTCCTCTAAAGCATCAAAGCTATATTATGTCTGGTCTTTGAAAAAGTAAAGTTACTCAATGACTAATTTTAGATACCACATACAGTCTGGTACTGAATATATACTGTTTGAGAAAAAAAGGTATAAATGGTACTCTCCTTAGGGTAAGCATGCTGTTTAAAGAGAAAGACTCTGAAAGAAGACTGCCTTGGTTTGAATACTTACTAGCTGTGTGCCCTTGGGGAAGTTACTTAACATCTCTGTGTCTCTGTTTTCTTTAATCTATAAAATAAGGTGGTAATTATATTTTTCCGTGATAGAGATGTTATGACTAACGCTTGGCAGACACATAATAGGCTTTTAATAAGCTTTAGCTCTTATTATTATAAATATTATGAAAATTTTTCTATTTTGCTAATTATTCACTGGGACTATTATAGCTGAGAGAAAATTCTACAGTCTTTTTCACTGGGATATTAATGGTATATTAGATCTAGGAGATTTGAGTAAATTAAAAGAGAGATTTTCTTTTCTGAAATACTAACTTTAAGTAGCATACACAGTTAATCATCTGGTACAGTATTTTATATTTCTAACATGAAAGGGCTAAGAAATTCTCAGCTGGTAAATGTGAAAAGAACCCTACATGCTTATTTCTTTAGGGATAAAATTTTAGTGAAACCTTCTGACCCAGGGGCACATTAAACTTATCACCATCTTCTTTCACTAGTAAATGAAAAGCATACTGTTCTTGTTTCCAGAAAGTCCTTTCATTCACCAAAATGCATATAGCTGTCACATGTAGTTTATTGTTGCCTTTGGAAATGCAAAATTCTACTGGGTCATACATCTTAGTACTGACCTTAAGTAAAATCCTGATGGAGGTGGTACTTTCCTCTGCCTTCAGGCATCTTCATTGTGTTTTCTCATTCCTCTCTACCCTCCCTATCATAACCTACTTTTGAAGGCTTCATTTACACTAAAGTATAAAATAACTGATACTAACTTTTACACTAATAGATTCTCCATGGATTATTTGACTCTCTGATAAAGTTTCATGGCTTAGATCCGTGGTCCACAAAAAATAGCCCTTGGACAAAATCAGGTCTACAGCCTGTTCTTGTAAATAAAGTTTGATTGTAGCACAGTCACACTCATTTGTTTACATATTGCCTGTGGCTGCTTTTATACTACAAAGGCAGAGTCAAGTAGTTGAGACAGAAACCTTATGGCCCACAAAGCTTAGACTATTTACTAACTGGCCTTTTACTAAATAAAGTTTTCCAATCCCCATCATAAGTTCTAGAGTTGCTCTTCTGAAGGAAACCATCAGCAAATTGGACATTGCCTTTCCTAGCTGTCCTTAAAAGATTTCACTTTCTCCCTCTCTTTCCTTACACACACACACACACACACACACACACACAAACACACACACACACACACTCCAGATACATTTATTTTACCTAATCATAAACTGTAAACCTTGGGGCTAACTAAAGAGTTGTCATCAGCCAACTAGCCAAATGAATGTCCTTGATAATCATTCTATTTATTGTTATAAAGAATGACTACAAATAGGTTGATCCCATTTTGACTTTTTATTTTAGCACAAAATTAAATCTTATCTTTTATATTTTACACTAATTCTGTATCCTTTAGTATGATTCCTCTAGGCTGAGTAGGGGCCATTTTGTCTTCATCTTTGAATCCAGAGCACCCAAAAGGCAGGAATAGAATAGATGTAATGAGAAAATGCATGAGAGAAAAAAATGAATATAAGGTTTGTAATTTTCTCTGGCTTCTTTAAAAAATCTGAAAATGGGAAAACACTAAGCATAGGTATAGATGTGAACCAAAAGTGATCCTCATTCACTATTGATGGAGTGTAAATTGTTATGAGCACTTTAGGCATAATCTAGTAAATCTAAGATACTCATACCGCATGACAAAGGAGTTCTACTCCTAAATATGTACCATAAGAGGATACATGTCCATGTGCAACGGGAAACATAAACAAAAATATTCATTGCACCATTTTTTTATAATAGCCAAAACCTTGAAAAAAATCAAAATGTCCATAAACAATAGAAAATGTGTACAACTTGTGTTATATCCCCAAGTATTTGCAAAATGACAGGTTTTGTTTTTACAATTTCTTCACTTATCTACTGGATAAATCTATAGAATTTTATCACTATTATGATTAATATCAGTGGCAGAAATCCTCTTCTATCTGAATAGATTCAGTTTTCAGATAATCTGGAAAGATCTGGCTTCCCTTGAAAATTTGAAAAGTAGACTTTTATAATTCACTATCTTTACAACTGAAAATTCAGAACAATCTCAGCTATGAGTAATATTCATCTCTCTAGAGAAGACAACGTATATATTTTGTTACACTTGAGTTGAACAAGCTCAAATTCTAATCATCATAGATAGGCAGTTTCAATGACATCAATATTCTTTAATTGTTTCAGTTGAATCTTCTCTCTAGGATCACGTATACTTTTCATATTTTGTAGACTTAATCTTATTAGACTTTTAAGCTGTATATTTGGATGACCACCTTGAAACACGATGGGGTAAGGGACTGAGATTACTCTCCTGACTGAAACAATTAAAAGAAAACAAACAAAAAAATTATATAAAGAAATGTTTTACAAGATATTGGGTATCAAGCATCTAAGAATAGTGAACCTTGAGAGATAGGAAACAAACAAGGTGACCCTATGATCATCCAGCTTATAGTCTTTAGAGAATTTCCTAGCTGTGGCATGAGAGAGGGAGCCCAGACTGAACCTGATAGACTCCCTTAGTTGAAGAGAGGAAACTGAGACTTTAGTGTGACCAGAGCATGTTTAGTTCTTAGAACAGGATAAAGAGAGAGCTACATAGAGAGAAAACCTGAAATTTACATAGGGTTTGTCCTCAGTATTCAGCAGAGTACTGATCAGCACATGTTCATGAAGAAACTAACAGACTAGGAGAAGAACCAAATGAAAAGGTTAGAAGGAAAAGTACAGGAAGTTCAAACAAGGCAAGAAACAATGCCAGTTTCCACTAGCCAAACTGGAAAAACTAATTTACTGGACACTGTGAAGAGTATTTAGAAGGGTCATACCTCAGCAATAGGAAATAATTAGCCATAGACTAAACACTGCTTTGATCCCACTTAATGAATATTAAAAGCAAGGATGAAAATGTTTCCAAGTAATTTAACTGCATAATAGAAGCAAAACTCAAGATATTTATAGAAATACAAAAATACTGTGTTCTCAACAATGCAAAATTCACAATGTCTGGCTTCAGTCAAAAATTACAGGTATGCAAAGGAGCAGGAAAATGCAACCCATAATGAGGAGAAAAAGCAATCAATTGAAACCAACCCCAAACTAACACAGATGTTAGAATTGGCAAATAAGAACCTTGAAATAATTATTGTAACTGTTTTCCAAATATTCAGGAAACTCTAAGAAAAATTTTGCAGGTTAAGTAAAGACGTGGTATATATATGGTATATATATATATATATATATATATATATATATATATATATATTCAACAGATCAAACTACAATGTTTGAGATAAAAAAATTAACTGGATGAGATTAATGACAAGTTAGACATTGTAAAAGAAACGATTAGTAAACCTGAAAACATAGCAATTGAAAGTATCCAAATTAAACACATAGAGAGAAAAAAAGAGAGAGAGAGAGCTCTGGCACAAATTCACACAGTCTAAAACACACATGATTTGAGTCCCTGAAAGAGTGTGTAAGGGGGAAATACATTCAAAGAAATAATGACCAAAAAATTTCCAAATTTGATGAAAACTATAAACATACAGTTTTAAGAATCTCAATGATATCCAAGCATCAGAAATATGAAGAAAACTACAGAAAAGCACATCATAATCAAGTTGCTTGAAACCAGCAACAAAGAGAAAATCTTAAGCAGCTAGAGAAAAAGACACATATGTACAGATGGAAAGAGATAAACATAAAAACAGATTTTTTTCTTGAAAGCAATGCAAACAAAAGACAGTGGATCAACATCTTTAAATTACTGAGAGGAGAAAAACAAAGCTAGAATTCTATGCCCACTGAAAATATATTTCAAAAATGAAAGTGATAGGAAGACTTTTTTCAAACCTATAAAATCTGAAAGAATTCATTACCAACAGATCCACACTCTAAGAAATGTTAAAGGTAATCTCTCAGCCAGAAGGAAAGTGATACCAGATGAAAATGTGGTTCTATATAATGGAATGAATGAAAAGTCCTGGAAATGTTAACTATGTGAGTAAATATGTAAGTTATTTTATGATTATTTAAAACCTATTAAAAGATAATTGACTAAGTAAAAACAGTAATCATATAGTGCAAGTTTATATCCTATATAGAAATAAAATGTATAGCAACATGGCTAGAGGAGAAGAAATGAAAGTGTACTATTGTAAATATCACTCAAAGGCAGACTGTAATAAATTAAAAAGATATAACACACCCTAAAGAAACATTAAAATAATAAAACAGAATTATAACTAAAAATTCTATTAGATAAATAGAATAATAAAATATACTCAATCCAGAAGAAGGCAAAGAAAAAAAAGAGAGAAACAAAGAACAAGTGGAACAAGCAGTAAACAAATTTAAAAATCATAGAGTTAAGGCTGACTGTATCAATAATCAAAATTAATGGTGTGGTAAGCAAAATGGTGATTATCTAGTTGGGTCTAATCTAATCACTAAACCCTTTAAAAGCAAAGGGATTCCTATGCTGGGAGCAGAAGGAGAAGTCAGAGATATTCCAAGCATAAAAACATTCAGCATGCCATTGGTGGCTTGACAACTGTGGAGGCTATATGATGAGGATCCTGGACAGACTCTAGAATTCGAAGGGATTCCTTGGCTGACAGCCAGCAAGAAAATGGGGCCTCAGTCTTACAATCACAAGTAACTGAATTCTGCCAACAATTTGAATGAGTTGGAAGCAAATTGTTTCATAGAATCTCCAGATAAGAGCCCACCATGGCAAGCACTTTGATTTTGGTCTTGTTAGACTAAGCAGAGAACCTATCTGAGTCCACCTGAACTTCTGACCTTTAGATCTGTGAGATAATGAATGGGTGTTGTTTTAATCTGCTAAATTTCTGGTAATTTATTATGCAGTGATAGAAAACTAAGACAAATGTAGTGGTATAAACACCCCAATTAAAAGATAGAGATTTTTAGATTGGATGAAGAAACAAGACCTTCTATATGATTCCTACAAGAAGCTCATTTTAAATGTAAAGGCAAAAACATATTAAAAGTGAAGGTTGAAAAAGATATACCACACTAACACTAATCAAAGGAAATCCGGGGACTTCCCTGGTGGTCCAGTGGTAAAGAATCTGCCTTACAATTCAGGGGAGGTGGGTTCGATCTCTGGTCAGGGAACTAAGATCCCACATGCCATGGAGCAACTAAGCCCATGCGTCACAACTACTGAGCTCTTGAGCCTCAACTAGATACCGTGTACCACAAACTATAGAGCCCGTGTGCTCTGGAATCTGCACACCACAACTATAGAGCCCATGTACCCTGGACCCTGTGTGCCACAACTAGAGAAGAGAAAACCAGCATACCACAACTAGAGAGAAGCCCGCTCACCACAAAGAAGAACACTCATGCTTCAAGGAAATATCCCACATGCCTCAACGAAGATCCTGCGTGCCGCAACTAAGACCTGACACAGCCAAAAATAAATTAAATAAATAAATAAGTAACAAATTAGTCTTTAAAAAAAAGAAATCTGTAGTGGCTGTATTAATAACAAAGTAGATATCAGAGAAAAGCATATTATTAGGGATAAAGAAGTTCATTTCATAAGGAAAAAGAGGTCAACTCATCCAGAAAACATAATAATTCTAAACATTTATATAGCTAATATCAGAGCTTCAAAATAAAAAGAAGAAATTGAAAGGGAAATTTGAAGGGGTTTTGAACTGAATGAAAATACAGCATATAAAATTTGTGAAATTCCACTAAAGCAGGATTTGGAGAAAAATTTATAGCACTAAACACAAAAATTAACTCAAAATCTATCACAGATCTAAATGCAAGACCTAACACTATAAAACTGCTGGAAGAAACAGAAGAACAATTTTCCACCTTGAGTTTGGTAAAGATTCCTTAGACAACACCAAAAGCATAATCCATAAAGGAAAAAGTGATAATTTGAATTTTATCAGAATTAAAAATTTCTGCTCTTTGAAACTATTAAAACAATGAAAGGACAAGCAACAGATTGGTACAAAAGACTTACAAACCACATAACTGACAAAGGACTTGTATCTAAAATATATAAAGAGTTCTCAAAATTCAATAATAAGAAAATAACCCAGTTTTAAAAAAATAGGCAAAATATTTGAACAGATAATTTATCAAAGAAGATATATTTATGGCAAATAAACACATAAAAATATGTTCAACATCATTAGTCACTAGGGAAATGCAAACTAAGACAAAAATGATATACCAGTACATTACCTATTAGAATAGCTAAAATGAAGAAGACTGATCATACTAAATGCTGACAAGGATGGGAACTGGAATTCTTATACACTACTAGTGAGAATATAAAATAGAACAAATTCTTTAGAAGAAAAATAGTTTCTTAAAAATTAACATATGCCTACCATATTATCCGGTCATTCATTCCTATGTAATTACCCATGTCAAATGAAAACATATGTTCATATAAAGGCTGTACATGAATGTTCACAATCACTTTGTTGTCTGTAACAGTTCCAAACTGGATACAGAACAAATGTCCATCAACAAGTGAATGGATAAAGAAACTGTGGTCTTTATGTACAATGGAACACTGCTCAGAAATAAAAGAGAATGAATAGTTGATACAAACTAAAACATGGATAAATCTCAAAATAACCATACTAAGCAACAGAATCTGGACAAGAAATAGTACATATTGTATGATTTCATTTACTGAAGTTTCTAGAAAATGTAAACTAATTTGATAACAGAAAGCAGACCAGTGGCTACCTGGGGATGGTTGGGGGATGATTGGGGAGGGGAGAGAGTGAGAGATTACAAAGGATATGAGAAAACATTTAGGGTGATGGATATGTTCCCTACCTTGATGTGATGGTTTCACAGTGTATCCATGTGTCAAATTTACCACATTTTACACTTTAAAAATATGCAGTTTATTATATGTTAATTATGTGTCAATTAAGCTACTACATAAATTTGAAAAAATAAAAATGCTTACTTGAAATGGGCTTGAACTTTAATTTTAATAACCTGTAAAATCAATAAGTAGAGTACATACATATATACTTGCTTTAGCACATTTTCTGTCAAAAATGGACTCTTGCTGGTGTAACTGGGAACAGAGTAGATTTAGGGAATAAATCTATCTTGCAATCTGATACATTTCCTTAAAAAATTTATCTGTAACGTAAAAATAGCTGTAGGATCAGATGATATGGTAGTTGCTATGGAAACTGCACATCTGAGGTATAATCACAGTGTGTAAAAGTTGTAAGCTATAAACACCTTACAGTAGCTGCTGGCCTGTAGTTCCTGTCACCCATCCTCCTGCTTTGGGAGGGAAATATCATTTCTTAATGAACTTAAGAATCTTTAAAAAATATTTTTCCAAAACATTCTTATCTGCTAACTGTATCCATTACTAGAATTTAACACCCCTGTGGTATGTAAGTAAAAGGTGACATTTTAAGTGACAGGGAATGAAGATTTTGTAATCAAGAATCATTTACAAGGAACTAATGTGGAAAACTGCAGGCAACAAGTAAAAGATGATTTATATGATAGGTTAATTTATCCTAGTGAATAGAAAGGAAATAGGAAATCATTTGTGGGCTTCCGTAAGTTTTCCTGTTATATTTAATACTGGACTTGATTATATTCAGCATATGTTTAAGAACTAGTTTTCCTCTGGATATTTCACAGGATAAATGTAGGAGGGTACATAGGATTGAACAACTTAAGGAGCCAGTGAAAAACCTGCCTGCATTCTTAGCCTTTGTAAAATAAGTGGTAACTTTCTGACCCACAAGAAGTAATCGTTATATTTCTGCTTTATCCACATTTCAGCTGATGTATTTCTTTCAGACTCTAGAGTCACAGTCTCTCTGGCTGAACATCAAACGTAGCCTCCATCAGAGATATTTTTTACCACTGGGTTCACTTGCTTTAATTATACCAGGTGTCTGGGATATTTCATTTTATTGAATCAACTAGATTTTCTGAAACCAACATAAAGAGACTATAAAATTGAGCTTAAAACATGAGCTCATTTCTAACTTTAATAGTTTGAAATTGTCTCTTTTTCTAGTTAGGTTTGTTTCATTTTTAGGGGGCAATCAAATTAGAATTGGGTTTAGAGTACTTTTTATTTCTTGTGGTTGAGGCAACAAGAATTGATATCTTTATCTTTCCTCTAAGGAAATTTCAGCCTTATATTTTCAGTGTTCAATTCATCCTCTGGAAAAAAATTTCATGCTGTGTACTTCCTTTCTCAGACCCCATTCCCTCTAAAAGATTGTAATTTAACAGAGCTGCTTCAAACTCCCTGCTGGCTTCCTCATCCCTTATAGGATAAAGCCCAACCAGATGCAGCCTTCCATGGCCCTGTGACCCTTGTCTACTTTTCTAGTGTCACCAATAGCCAGTCCCCTCATGACCCTCCACCCTAAAGACAAAAAGAATTACTTCTATTTTCCAAAATTCATCTTGCTGTTTAATCTTTCTGTGATTTTGCCCATGATTTCTTTGAGAACATTTGCCCCCTTTTCTAAATCTAGAGAACTGCTGAGTGTTTCTTCCTCTAAAGCTTTTTCTGACTTCATCAAGGAGAGCTGACCACCCCCTCTTACCTCTCTATCTAGGCACGTATCTCTATTAAAACACTTACTATAGTGTATTGCATATAACCATTCCCTTTTTGAGACTGCTCACCATCTGAGAGCAGGGCTGTCCTACTCAATTTAGTATTCTCTACATCTAGAATAGCACCCAGCCCCAGGTCATCTGCCATTCCGAGTCTGGTGGCCCTGGCGGACACTGGTGTGTATTAGGAATATAATTGTCATTTTTCTACTTTATGATGGTGTTTCGATCAAAACCATGGAAATGCTAGAATCTTGTCATATTGATTTCCCAAGTCATTCTGTGTAACGCAGAAATAGGTGCAGAATGTGAATCAGAGAACTTTAATTGCTATGCAAGCAACTGTTTCTCAAAAGAAGAATTCTGGTCCACAACTACATTGGAATGCGTGGCTTAGATTCAAAGTATCAATGAGATCTCCTTCTTCTACTCTGACTATTCAATTGGAGGAAGGCATTTTAAGAGAGTGGATGCTGAAAATTCAGAGCACGTCTCTCCATCTAGTTTTATGGAATAGTTGAGAGCCTTATAGAGTAAATGTGGTTTAGTCGTTGTGGACTCTGACCAATCAGGTCTTTCCTTGCAAAAAATAGAAGGGTCTAGGCAGAAAAGGCAGAAAGAGAGTCTGTAAAACTGACTCCCCCTACTCTGCGTGCCTTATAAGGTGGCTGCTATAGTTAACAATACCTTCTAGCTAGATGGTACTGTCTTCCCAGGCCATACTGCTCTAATGCTCTGCATTACATCAAAGTTGTTTGTGGTGAATTTGTTGATCGATAGGGACAGCAAAAACACAATAAAAATAATTTTCAGCTGTAAATCATAGCTAATATTTGTTTAGGACTTCATATGTGCCAGGCATTAATTTTGCACACTTTGTAAAGAATAACTCATTTAATTCTCTCAATAATTCCATAAAACAGGAACAGTTATACCCACAGTCTGGATATCAAGATGTTCAGTAACTTGTCTAAAGTTACATAGAACCAGGACTTTAACCCATGCAGTTTGCTTTGGCACCTTAGCCTTTAACTATTATACTACCTTGCACCTATTAGAATAGCTCCTACGTACCAGCTACTGTGCCAGGTTGTGGAGATACAATGGAAAACAACATAGACATAACACTTACTCTCACAAAACCCATAGTCTAATGAGGGACAAGGCATTACTATACAGTGTGATGGGAATACCTATGAGGATCCCAAAACCATACTTTGGAGAACAAGTTAAGTTTGTGAAATAATTAAAGATTGATAGGCAGATTAGGTCAGGCAGAATGGGTCAGGAAGGGGTTGGGGTACTGGCATTAGCAAAAGCCCTGGGATGAGAGAAATCATGGCATATTCAGGAATTTAAGGTTGGAAGCAAGAATACTAGTTTCATAAGACTTTTTAAGCATTTGGACTTTATTCTGACATGCTTAGTTTGTGGTATCCATGGGACCTCCAAGTAGAGATCTGTGTCTGTAGCTTCAGAAAGAGATTTGGGCTGGAAGTGGTTATTTGGGAGTCATTAGAAAAGAAGTGGAAATGGAAACCGTAGGATGGATAAGAATGTATGAGAAGATAAGAAGATGTAAATCAGTCTAAATAGCACTAAAAATTAGGGGATATCAAGAGATGAGAAGCTCAGAGGATGAGGACACAGAGGAACAATTGAAAGAAAGGAAGAGAGGATGAAAAACATGGTATCATTGAGGTCTAGGGTTCTGGAGCATTCCAAGGAAAGCAAATTGTCAATAATAGCCCAAACTGCAAGGATAAGGATTTAGCAACAAGGTGGTCTAACTAGGTGTGAACAGCTTCAAAGAAGTAATGGAGGTGGAAGACACTGTACCATGGGTTGGAAGTGAATGGTGAATGTGGAGTAGAGACTGTGAGTAGAGACAACTCCTTCAAGAGGTTTGGCTACACATGTGGACTGAGTAGATAAGCATAGACTTGTGTGGTCCTGTGAGGTTCTCATGCTTCAGTGGTCTATCCCCTGAACTAGATTATAAGCTTATTAAAAGCAAAGATTATATCTTCTATTTCTTTCACCCATAGCACTCAGATAGTAACTTAAAACTTGAAGATGGATTGGTGATGGAAGTAGTTTGTTTTACTAAAAAGCAATATCTCTCGTATATGACAGAACTTTTGTACTACAGATTCATACCAATTCTCCATACATTGTGTGTGTACATAACCATAGTACCTAGTACACAGTACTACATAATTATAGTAGTTAATATTGATGACATTCCTGTGTCAAGAAAAGAAACAGAGACTTCATGAAGAATAAGATATAAACTATATTGGGGTTAAGAATTATACTGCATTCTTTTATTTCAAATGATAATTTGTACATAACATGTAATCTAAGTAATTGGCATATCCAATAAAACAGAATATTTAATTTCCTATTCTTCCTTAAGGAAGGAGAATTTAACTCATATGTAAGATTTTATATTTTGAGGGATCAGCAATGGTAAATTTTAGTCAATATAACATAGTATATGTGTGACTTTAGAAATTACAATGTGTAAGAAGAATCCAACTCAATATATACATCTAAACTTAATCTTGAAATTCAGAGATTTGAACATTTTATTTACACAATATTGTTTTTGTTGGAAACATTTGACATATCTTTATAGATTTAATGGAATCACCTTTATCTATAATGATGGTCAAATAGGTAGTATTAACAGAGGTTCTATGACTTCAAATTGAGCTTTTTTGTCAGTTTCCCCACATATTACTATTTTATTCATTTATATTTTACTCCATTCCTTTTAAAATTAAAAAGAACTAAAAAGCAAAGATATGGCTCTACAATTTTTGAGGATATTATGTTATCACTTACTAAATTAGGGAATTGCATTTCAGGCAACTATCTGCTTATTGGAAATTATCCAATAGAAACAATAGCTCTGATTTGAAAGCCACACATTGTGTTGTCTAGTATGATGATATGCTTGTAATTACATTAAGTCAGATGTATATGATTTTCTGGATCACAGAGTAACTTGTAAAATGTTACCAGCTAATTACTTATGTCTCTTAATAGAAAATTTTGATCATATATAGGGAGTATTGATTTTCAGAGAACAAAAGTAGTTAAAGCAGAAAGAGAAATTTATTGAAACATTACAGAGGTTCTAAGGAAATATTATAGCAAATATTCACTGTGTGCTTTCCATGTGCACTCCTTAATTAAAGTATTTCTATAATAGCCAGTTTTTGCTAGGTTCTGCTGTGGTAACAAATAACTCCAAATATCAGTAGCTTACAACATCAAAGATTTACTTCTTGCTCCTGCTACATGTTGGATATATGTCTTTTTATTTAGGGATGCAACTGTTTTAAGTTCAAGGCAAAGGAAAAAAGAGAAATAGCCAAACCATGCAATGGCCCCTACAGCTTCCACTAGGTCACATTACAGTAAACAAAGTAAGTGCCATGGCCAAGCTTAACAGTCAATGGAGTGGGGAAACAAGCTCTTCCCATGGGGGCACTATAATCAGATGTTAACATTCCTCCTCATCATAATATTTGCTTCTCTGCTTTTTGATATTTTACTCCCATCTTGGCATCCAGTGTTGCACCTCTTGCTTCAGAAATGTGTCTTCTCTTAATCACACACAATCTGAGTTTATCAGCCTTCTGTAGTAAGCCACAACCTTAGTTAGACTCTTTATCCTGAGCTATTTTATTTAAAAGAATTTACTGGATGTCATCTTGATTGATTCAGAAGCTCTAACAAAAGGTATGTTAACTAGACCACTATTTTATTTTTTGTTATGAGTTGCCTTAAATTCTGTCATTGAGAACATTTTTCAGTGTTATCTTTTATCTATTTTGATGAGGTATATTTCCATTTTGTAACCCCACAAATTCTGGAATTTTTGAGCTTTCTACACCCTCCTTCAAACTCTACTTGCAAACGGGTGTTATATTTTAGAGCCTTTGTACTTGCAATGTTTTTTGAGCTTACATATTTCTAATTTTATTTTGTCCAAAACACCCCAAAAGCTCTAACTGACACTATCAACATCCTAACATGCCATGTTTTTAAAAAAATTTTATTTATTTATTTATTTATTTGGCGTTGGGTCTTTGTTGCTGTGCGCAGGCTTTTTCAAGTAGTGGCGAGTGGGGGTTACTCTTTGTTGCAGTGCGCGAGCTTCTCATTGCAGTGGCTTCTCTTGTTGTGGAACATGGGCTCTAGGTGCGTGGGCTTCAGTACTTGTGGCTCTTGGGCTCTAGAGTGCAGGCTCAGTAGTTGTGGTACATGAGCTTAGTTGCTATGCGGCATGTGAGATCTTCCCGGAGCAGGGCTTGAACCCATGTCTGCTGCATTGGCAGGTGGGTTCTTAACCACTGCGCCACCAGGGAAGTCCCCACATTTTTATCTAAAGTTCTTGTTATTTAATCTGTCTTTCAAACAATACATTACCAAATGTTAAATGTTTGTACTGCATACATGTCACCATTCTTCCAGCTATTACTATTTCCAGCCAATAACCATTTCCTTGCCTCTCGCTAGCTAGCCCCAAAGGTAACGCCACATTGCTTAGGGTTTGTTTATAGCACATTCCTACCACTAGGTACCAATTTCTGTATGGTTCACCTTGGCTAGATTTTTCTGTGGTATCAAACAATTCCTAATTTCTAGTGATTTACCAAATCAATGATTTTTTTCTTGCTTATTTTACATGTCAACTGAGGTCAGCATTGTCTCCACTCTGTGCCACTGTCCAAAATGTCTTCTTTATTTGAGGAACAAGGTTTCAGGGGCAGGGAGATTAGAAGCAATAACTAAACAGTATTTCTTAGAGCTTCTGCTCAGCTGTACCATGTGTCACTCTTGCTCATATTCCACTGGTCAGAACAAGTCACAGGACTAAGTCTGACAGTACAGTGGCACACTACTGGTCACACATCAGCGGGCAGAAATGTATAATCCTCTTACTGGGAAGGCAACAAATAACTGGAAACAATCTACCACACTCACAATAACCTCATTTTACACATGAGAAAACTGGAGCAAGTTAGCTTAAATAGCTTGGCAAGATCACATTGCTGGTGGGGCCAGGATTTTAAGTCTGGTTTGAGGGCTAACTGTTTTAACGATGAAAGTGAAGTAAATACAGCTGGGCCTCAAAAAGGACTTTACAAGTCATCAGGCACTACTTCTTTCTGTGACCAAACGGTCTCCTATCACTAAAGCATACTTGCATCTTTTGAGAACATAAAGGAAAATGAATTCATAAATATCTGTCCTTGCCCTTCATAAACTTGTGATCTCAGCACTCAACTTTAACCTGTTCAGGGTTCTTCTTTCCCAGTTTCAAATTTCCAGGAAAAAAAATGATGTCAGTACCTTAGTTATGGGGATAGGTCTAATGAGTTTCAGCCAGAGACCCAGTTTTTTTTTTTTTGCTTGTTTTTGTTTGTTTGCTTTTTCCCTGGCCCTGAAAAGGGCCTTTAACTTTGCTACAGAATATAGCTTGCAGAGCTCAAACTTAGCTGCTGAAGCCAGAGAGGGTGGGCCCTTGGCATTTGAGTGTGTAGACCATGTTCATGGCCGTGACCATTTTATGCTTGGCGTCTCAGTGTAGGTGATGGCGTCCCTTCCAGATCACATTCTCCAGAAACAGCTTCAGCCCCCCGCGGGTCTCCATGCAGATGAGACCACTCTTTGCTTTATAATGGATTATGTTTTAAAAGAGTCTCACCTGCTTTACTTGGAAATATAAATTGTGGACTGATCTAGTCATGTTCATATTTTCTCTTTTGGCAATGACTTTTGCCGAGAATGGGGAACTCAGTTTCTAGTTAGGTTTATGAAACTGGAAGTAATAAATAATCAGTAATGATGTCTTCAATTATTAATACATGTACATGCAGTTAAATAAACAAATAATGGTGAAAAGATGAAACAAAAAAGAGCAGTACCCATTACATTCACAAGAATGGCAGATTGGAGACCCTGGATGACTCTTCTACTGAAAAATGACTATTATACTTCTGAAAGTGAATCAACGATCCTGTTAGAAGGTAAAGAACTTTCAGAGGCCAAACCAAAAGGTAAATTAAAGTGGCAACCTGACCTAGTAAGTAGGCCCACATCCTGAAGGTGCTGCCAAACCAAATCCGATTTTCACAGCTTCTTAGCAGCTGTATTGGGGGAACGACAGAAGAAAGAGCCGAGCCTCATCTAGAGTGTGGGATGTCATAGGAGAGATCAGCGCAGGGGGTTATACTTTCAAAGCTGAGAGTAACTAGATTAAAACTGCCCTTCTCTCTGCACCTGAAGAGTGAAGAAGGAGAGGTGCTGTTTTGAAATTTCTCTAAATGGAGAACAAATGTTCCCTGAGAAATGGTAGTACAAACCAACTTTCATCAAGTTTGCAGATAGAATTTGCAGTGACTGGGTTGACTGAAGACCTCTTACTTCTCATGCTCCAATCTGCTCTTTTGCTCTCTAGTTCTGGGACTTGTCTTCAGTACTCTACCCTACAGCTCCTGGGTCTTAGATCTCATGGCTTCATCTTTCTTGGTTTACTTATTTTGCATGTCTTCTAGTAGTTTTCTAAAAGAATGATCATTTTAAGTATATTTTGGAGACTGTATGGCAAAAACTGCTAGCTGTTCACCAAAGTCCATTTCTTCTTCTTTTTTGGCCTATGATTAGACTACAGTCTATCTCCCATGAAACTAAATTATAACTATTGGAATATGAGAATGCTATTTGTCACTTCCAGGACTTGCTTGTAAAAATCTCCCATGCGTGGCCCTCCAAGTTCTTCCCCATTCTGTGTAACTGGGAAGAAGACAACCATGGTGACCTACGAAGCTACTCATTGAAGGTAGCAGGTCCTCCTTATCCTGAGTTCCCTGAATGATCACATGGAGGAGAGGTGTGCTTAGTAGCACTGATACCTACTATCATTCCTTAAAAGAACAAAAAATAATATTTAATTATATTTGGGTATACATATGCTATATATTTTATATGTATATATATTAGTATTCTGTCTTATTTGAGCAAGTTCTATTATTCTAACAGATTACCTAATGGAGTACATTCTGTGTGTTTGCAATTATTTATTTTGCCTTCACATGAGTAATACTGTATATAGAATTTTAGGTTAAAAATTATTTTTTCCAGGCTTCCCTGGTGGCGCAGTGGTTGAGAGTCTGCCTGCCAATGCAGGGGATACGGGTTCGGGCCCCGGTCGGGAAGATCCCACATGCGGCGGAGCGGCTGGGTCCGTGAGCCATGGCCGCTGAGCCTGCGCATCCGGAGCCTGTGCTCCGCAACAGGAGAGGCCACAACAGTGAGAGCCCCGTGTACCACAAAAAAAAAAAAAAAAAATTTTTCCTATAGAATGAAGATATGGCTGCATTGTCTTTTAGGATCCATTCCATGTTGCTGTTGAGGATCTGATGTTCTTTTTAGGAGGGTTCAGTCTTTTCTCTAGGAGTTTTTCTTTTTAGTCCCTGCATTCTGAAATTTCAAGGTAGTGTGCTTTGGGTTCCATCTGCTCACTTTTTTGGGCACTTAGTGAATACTTTCAATCTGGGTATTTGTGTCTTTCACTTTTAAAATTATTTCTTCTATTTTGTATATGATAACTCTCTACACTTTATTTTCTCTGATCTCCTTCTAGATGTATTATTAGAAAGATGTTGGAAAATTATTACCCTTTATTTTATATTTTTTCATATTTTGCCTTTTTTGATCTATGTTCTAGAGATTTCTTTGATTTTTATTCAAATATAATTTTATATATCCATTTCCATATTTTCTAATTTTTTAGAAGTCATTAGTTTTCCCTATTCCTATTTCAAAGCATCCTTTTCTGTTGTGTCTCCTCTTATTGTCCTTGTAGGTTAATTCCATTTTAAACACATTTACTGTTCTTTCAGCTGAATTTTTATAGAGAGAAGAAAAAAATGCATAATCAGTCTGACATTTTGCATAATGGGGTCTTTATGAGCAAACTTTAAGGTAAAATACAACTAGAAATGATTCATAGCTGAAGCCTAGTGACAGGTTATGTTTACATCTAGGTAATTTCAGTTTTTATATTGCTTAGTGCCATTCAGCCAGACAGCTCCAGGGCTATGGAAGAGTTACAGGAAAGCTTGGATAATTTCTCTTTGTGTGAGCTAGGACATCTGGTCTCACACCCTCTTGGACAGCATTAGGTATATACAAATAACATATATCAAGTTAAGGGAAGCAAGAGTCAGTATACGGTGACATTTAAAAATACAGGCTTTACAAATGAAACAACTGACAAAGGATTAATCTCCAAAATTTACAAGCAGCTCATGCAGCTCAATATCAAATAAACAAACAACCCAATCCAAAAATGGCCAGAAGACCTAAATAGACATTTCTCCCAGAAAACATACAGATGGCCAACAAACACATGAAAGAATGCTCAACATCACTAATCACTAGAGAAATGCAAATCAAAACTACAATGAGGTATCACCTCACACCATTCGGAATGGCCATCATCAAAAAAATCTACCAACAGTAAATGTTGGAGAGGGTGTGGAGAAAGGGGAACCCTCTTGCACTGTTGGTGGGAATGTAAACTGATACAGCCACTATTGAGAACAGTATGGAGGCTCCTTAAAAAACTACAAATAGAACTACCGTATGACCCAGCAATCCCACTACTGGGCATATACCCTGAGAAAACCATGATTCAAAAGAGACATGTACCACAATGTTCATTGCAGCTCTATTTACAATAGCCAGGACATGGAAGCAACCTAAGTGTCCATAGACAGATGAATAAAAAGGTTCTGAAGAACCTAGGGGCAGGACAGGAATAAAGACGCAGATGTAGAGATGGACTTGAGGACACGGGGAGGGGGAAAGATAAGCTGAGATGAAGTGAGAGAGTGGCATGGACTAATATATACTATCAAATATAAAATAAATAGCTAGTGGGAAGCAGTTGCATAGCACAGGGGGATCAGCTCGGAGCTTTGTGATCACCTAGAGTGGTGGGATAGGGAGGGTGGGAGGGAGACGCAAGAGGGAGGAGATATGGGGATATATGTATATGTATAGCTGATTCACTTTGTTATAAAGCAGAAACTAACACACCATTGTAAAGCAATTATACTCCAATAAAGATGTTTAAAAAAAAATACAGGCTTTAAAGTTGTGAAGAAATTAGTTCAAACCCTGCTCCAGTATTTACTAACAGTGAGACTTTGGTTATATTTCTTAATTTCTCTAAGTTACTCAATTCTCATCTGTAAAATGGGGATTAATTATTATCCCTCCTTCATAGGCCTGTTGTGAGGATTAATTGAGATAATGTAGGCAATATGTTTAGCACAGAATCAGGTATAGGAGGTACTGAATGAGTGACAGCTGTTATTATTTTATTGGCACATAATTACACGTTAACAAAAGCTGTAACACTCCACATATGGGGATTGTCTAGAATGAATCAAGGCAAACACATGCTCCTGAAATGAATAAGTATAATAAGTATATAAAATATTACTAGCTTACAATGAGTATTTAATTTGTAGTGAAAGAATTCATCAGAAAAAAAAGAGCACTGAAAGATTTGTTCAAATTTATAGTTGTGCCAAGGGTCCTGGAGAGAAGCCAAAAGGCCCTTTACTGATATATTTATATCATATAAAGGCTTAAACCTATTTTAAATAAATAATAAGTTTGGGTAAATAATTTTTCTTTGATTTCCTCTTATTTTAATTTCTATTTTCTTTTTTTGTCATTCACAAAAGTAAGCAATGTTTCCCTCTAATTTAGATTCTTTAAAAACAAAAGTTGCAAATGAATGTAGCTTTCATCTATTATAAAACAAATGGTAATTTGTTATCTTAAGGTTCTCAGTATACAAAACTAGAAAGATGTAATAAATTATAATTGTGCTTTAATAACTTTCTTCCTCACTTTAATCTTACATTAAGATAAATGAAACATGTTCAAACCATTGTTTTAAGCATTAAGAAGAGAAAATGTAGAATTTGGTTTATTACAGAGTTTATGTTCTCACTGTTGAGACCACCACAGCGGTGAATGTTTTTAAACATTTTTCTAGAACGTGAATAAGTAAGCTATTTTGGAACCTTGAGAGCTGTGTAGATATACAGACAATACAAAAAAATACTACAACAGGTTAAGCCATTATTATAAATGTGTGAGAGCGTATATGTATACATATAATGTTTATCCTTGTAATTCCTGAGTAATATTTCATTGTCTGACTATAACACATATTGTTTATTCTTTCACCAATTGATAGATATTTGTATTGTTTTCACTCTTTGGGTATGATGAATGTTGACTATGAACATTCATGTGCAATTCCTTGTGTAGAAGTATGTTTTTCATTTCCCTCGGGTAAATATGTAGAAGTGTAAATGCTGGATCATGCAGTTGGTGTGTATTTAACTTAATAAGAAACCACCAAACTGTTTTCTAATGTTACTGTTCTATTTGCACCCTTACAGGAATGTATGAGAATTGCAGGTCTACCACATCCTCCTTAGCATTTGGTGTTGTCAAGATTTTTTATTTTAGCCATTCTAATGGATGAGAAGTGGAATCTCATTTTGGTTTTGTTTGGATTTCCATCATTACTAATTATGCTGAGTGCCTTTTCATGTGTTTATTAACCATTGATACATCTTTTATATATATATATGTTTTTTTATCTATTTATTTACTTATTTTTGGCTGTGCTCGGGCTTTCTCTAGTTGCGGCGAGAGGGGGCTCCTCTTCATTGCAGTGCATGGGCTTCTCATTGTGGTGGCTTCTCTCGTTGTGAAGCACAGGCTGTAGGCACGCAGGTTTCAGTAGTTGTGGCACATGGGCTCAGTCGTTGTGGCTCATGGGCTCTAGAGCACAGGCTCAGTAGTTGTGGCACACGGGCTTAGTTGTTCTGCAGCATGTGGGATCTTCCCGGACCAGGGATCAAATTATCCATTTTTCTTTTATATTAATACTTTGTGTGTCTTCTTTAAGAAACCTTTGGCAAATTCAAGATTAGTAAATTGTTCTCATGTTTTCTTCTAGTTTTATAATTTTAGCTCTTATATTTAGATCTATGATCCATTTCAAAGTAGTATTTGTTTATGATGTCATATAAGGGCTGAGGTTCATTTTTGTGTGTATGATATGACTATCCAGTTATTCCAATAAAGTTTATTAAAACAGCTCTCCTTTCCTCATTGAATTTAACTTAAACCTTTGTCAAAACTTAATTGACCATATATATTTGGGCCTATTCCATTGATTTGTCTATACTTATGTGAATACCATATTATCTTGATTACTATAGCTATAAAAGTAACTGGAAAAATCCGGAATTTTGAATCTTCCAAGTTTGTTCATTTTCAAGATTGTTATGATTATTTTAGATCTTTTGATTTATAATAGAAATCATTTTTAAATTAATTAATTTTATTTATTTATTTTTGGCTGCATTGGGTCTTCGCTACTGCACGCAGGCTTTCTCTAGTTGTGGCAAGTGGGGGTTACTCTTCACTGTGGTGCATGGGCTTCTCATTGCGGTGGCTTCTCCTGTTGCGGAGCACAGGCTCTAGGCATGTGGGCTTCAGTAGTTGTGGCACACAGGCTCAGTAGTTGTGGCTCATGGGCTCTAGAGCACAGGATCAGAAGCTGTGGCACGCGGGCTTAGTTGCTCCATGGCATGTGAGATCTTCCCGGACCAGGGCTCAAACCCATGTACCCTGAATTGGCAGGTGGATTCTTAACCACTGCACTACCAGGGAAGCCCTTGATTTATAATAGAAATTTTATAATTATTTGGTCAATTTCTACCAAAATAATTTTCCATTGAGATTTGGATTGTGATTGCACTGAATCTATGGAAAAATTTAGGGAGAACTGATGTGTTAACACTATTGAATCTTCTAATCCTTGAACATGGCCTAACTCTATTATTTAGGTCTCCTTTAATTTCTCTCAGCAAGGATTCATGTTTTTTATTGTAGAGTTCTTCCACATCTTTCTCAGTATTTTATGGGTTTTGATGCTATTGTAAGTAATTTTTTTTTATAAATTTTGTTTTGCCATTGTCTTTTCTGCTAACATGTAAAATAAGTTATGTTTTTAAAACAATATTTTTTAATTTTGAGATATTACTAAATTTATTTATTAGCTCTCCTTGGTAGTTGTGTTGAGAATTCCTTAGGATAGTCTGTATTGTCTGTGAATAGAGGCAGTTTACTTCTTTCTTGCCATTCTTTACACCTTATGTTTCTTTTTCTTGCCTTATTGCACTGTCTAGGACATCAGTGGAAGAGCAAACCATATCATTCCCATGCTCAAAGCACTTATGTGTGTTTTTTTTTTTATGGAGATTAAAATTTTGTTATGGAAAATATCAAAAATATACTGAAGTAAACCAAAAAGCAAAGTGAACTTCACTTCTCCTCATGAAGATCAACTAATTATGAACTAATGACTAGTCTTGTTTCATCTGTGTTTCTATTCACTCCTCCCTTATTTGAAGCAAATTCTAGATATCATATAAGTTTATCCAAAAACATTTCAGTTCATTTCTCTGTAAGATGTAAACTGTTTTTTTAAAACCAACCACAATATTATCTTTACATCTCAAAAAAATAGCAATAAGTCATATATCCAATCAATGTTCAAAATGTTAATTGTCTTCCAAATGTCCAAATGTTCTTTTGTTTTTATTTGTTGTTTCCACCTTGTTTTTTTTTGAAATGGGAATCAACTAAATTCAAGCATCACATTGGTGGTAGTGTCTCTTACATTCTTTGAATCTACAAGTGCTCCCTTTATCTTTTTTTCCAGTCTGCATTTTGCTGACATGCTGATGTGGCATCCTTTTAATGTAGTTTAACACATTTCTCTGCAGCAGAATCCTTTCTGGGAGGAATCCAGGCATATGTAGATTTTTTTTAAGGTGCTTGGGTGAATTTGAGCCACAGTCAGGCATGGAAAGCACTTGGAAAAGCTCAATGCCTGCACCCAGATTTATTTATTTTTTAAAATTTTTATTGGAGTCTAGTTAATTTACAATGTAGTGTTAGTTTCAGGTGTACAGCAAGGTGAATAAGTTAAACATATACATATGTCCTCTCTTTTTTAGATTTTTTTCCCCATATAGGTCATTATAGAGTATTGAGTAGAGAGTTACCTGTGCTATAGAGTAGGTCCTTATTAATTATCTATTTTATATACAGTAGTCTGTATATGTCAATCTCTACCTCCCAGTTTATCTCTCCCTCCCACCCACCCTTCCCCCCAGTAATCATGTTTGTTTTCTATATCTATGATTTTATTTCTGTTTTGTAAATAAGTTCATTTGTATGTTTTTTTTTAGATTCCACATATAAGTGATATCATATGATATTTGTCTTTTTCTGTCTGACTTACTTCACTCAGTATGACAATCTCTAGCTCCATTCATGTTGCTGCACATCTTCTGTATCCATTCCTCTGTGGATGGACATTTAGGTTACTTCCATGTCCTAGCTATTGTAAATAGTACTGCAATGAATATTGGGGTGCATATATCTGTTCAAATTATGGTTTTCTCTGGTTATACCCAGGAGTGGGATTGCTAGATCATATGGTAACTCTACTTTCAATTTTTTAAGGAAGCTCCATACTGTTCTCCATTATGGTTGCACCAATTTATATTCCCACCAACAGTGTAGGAGGGTTCCCTTTTCTCCACACCCTCTTCATGATTTGTTTGCAGATTTTTTGATGATGGCCATTGTGACCGGTGTGAACTGATACTTCATTGTAGTTTTAATTTGCATTTCTCTAATAATTAGTGATGTTGAGCAACTTCTCATGTGCTTTTTGTCCATCTGTATTTCTTCTTTGGAGAAATGTCTACTTAGATATTCTGCCCATTTTCTGATTGGGCTGTTTGTTTTTTTGATATTAAGCTGCATAAGCTGTTTGTATATTTTGGAGATTAATCCTTTCTTGGTTGCTTCATTTGCAAATATTTTCTCCCATTCTGAGAGTTCTCTTTTTGTTTTGTTTATGGATTCCTTTGCTGTGCAAAAGCTTTTGAGTTTAACTAGGTCCCGTTTGTTTATTTTTGTTTTTATTTTCATTACTCTGGGAGACAGAGGAAAAGTTATTGCTGTGACTTATGTCAGAGAGTGTTCTGCCTATGTTCTCCTCTAAGAGTTTTATAGTATCTGGCCTTACATTTAGGTCTTTAATCCATTTTGAGTTTATTTTTGGGTATGGTATTATGGAGTGTTCTAATTTTTTTCTTTTACATGTAGCTGTCCAGTTTTCCCAGCAGCACTTATTGAAGAAACTGTCTTTTCTCCATTGTATATTGCTGCCTCCTTTGTCATAGATTAGGTGACCATAGGTGCATGGTTTACTTCTGGACTTTCTATCCTGTTCCATGAATCTATATTTCTGTTTTTGTGCCAGTACGATACTGTTTTGATGACTGTAGCTTTGTATTATAGTCTGAAGTCAGGGAGCCTGATTCCTCCATCTCCATTTTTCTTTCTCGAGATTGCTTTGGCTATTCATGGTCTTCTGTGTTTCCATACCAATCATAAAATTTTCTGTTCCATTTCTGTGAAAAATGCAATTAGTAATTTGATAAGTATTGCACTGAATCTGTAGATTGCTTTGAGTACTACAGTCATTTTCACAGTATTGTTTCTTCCAATCCAAGAACATGGTATCTGTGCCATTTTTTATTTCTTTCATCAGTATATTATAGTTTTCTGAGTACAGGTCTTTTGCCTCCTTACGTAGGTTTATTCCTAAGTATTTTATTGTTTTTGATGTGATGGTAAATTGGAATGTTTTCTTAATTTCTCTTTCTGATCTTTTGTTGTTAGTGTATAGGAACGCAAAAGATTTCTGTGCATTAATTTTGTATCCTGCAAATTTACCAAATTCACTGATGAACTTTAGTAGTTTTCTGATAGCATCTTTAGGATTTTCTATGTATAGTATCATGTCATCTGCCAACAGTGACAGTCTTACTTCTTCTTTTCCAATTCAGATTCCTTTAATTTCTTTTTCATCTCTGATTGCTGTGGCTAGGACTTCCAAAAATATGTTGAATGAAAGTGGTGAGAGTGGACATTCTTGTCTTGTTCCTGACCTTAGAGGAAATGCTTTCAGTTTTTCACAGTTGAGAGTGATGTTTCCTATGGATTTGTCATATATGGCCTTTATTATGTTGATGTAGGTTCCCTCTATGCCCACTTTTTGGAGAGTTTTTATAATAAATGGGTGTTGAACTTTGTCAAAATATTTTTCTGCATCTATTGAGACTATAATATGGTTTTTATTCTTCAGTTTGTTAATGTGGTATATTACATTGATTGATTCATGTATATTGAAGAATCCTTGCATTCCTGGGATAAACCCCACTTAATCATGGTGTATGATCCTTTTAATGTGTTGTTGGATTCAATTTGCTAATATTTTATTGAGGATTTTTGCATCTATGTTCATCAGTGATATTGGCCTGTAATTTTCTTTTTGTGTGATATCTTTTCTTGCTTTGGTATTATGGGGATTGTGGTCTTGTAGAATGAGCTTGGGATTATTCCTTCCTCTGAAATTTTTTGGAAGAGTTTCAGATGCATAGGTGTTAACTCTTTTCTAATTGTTTGATAGAATTTTCCTGTGAAGCCATCTGATCTTGTACTTTTGTTTGTTGGAAGTTTTTTAATCACAGTTTCAATTTCAGTACTTGTGATTGGTCTATTCATATTTTCTATTTATTCTTGGTTCAGTCTTGGAAGGTTGTATCTTTCTAAGAATTTGTCCATTTCTTCTAGGTTGTCCATTTTATTGGTGTATAGTTGCTTGTAGTAGTCTCTGTGGAGACTTTTGTATTCTGTGGAGTCTTTTGTAACTTATTTTTCATTTCTAATTTCATTGATTTGAGTCCTCTCCCATTTTTTCTTGATGAGTCTGTTTAAGGTTTATCAATTTTTTTTGTCTTCTCCAAGAACCATCTTTTAGTTTCATTGATCTTTGCTATTGTTTCCTTCATCTCTATTTATTTCATTTATTTCTGCAGTGATTTTGATGATATTTTCCTTCTATCAACTTTGGGTTTTGTTTGTTCTTCTTTCTCTAGTTGCTTTTGGTGTAAGTTTAGGCTGCTTATTTGAGACTTTTCTGGTTTCTTGAGGTAAGATTTTATTGCTATAAACTTCCCTCTTAAAACTTCTTTTGCTGTGTCTCATAGCTTTTGGACAATTGTGTTTTCATTGTAATTTGCCTCTAGGTATTTTCTGATTTCCTCTTTGATTTCTTCAGTGATCCATTGGTTATTTAGTAACATATTGTTTAGCCTCCATGTGTTTGTGTTTTTTACAGTTTTTTCGTGTAATTGATTTCTAATCTCATAGTGTTGTGGTTGGAAAAGATGCATGATCTGACTTCAATTTTCTTAGATTTATTAAGGCTTGATTTGTGGCCCAAGATGTGATCTATCCTGGAGAATGTCCCATGTGCACTTGAGAAGAAAGTGTATTCTACTGCTTTCGGATGGAATGGCCTCTAAATATCAGTTAATTCTATCCAGTCTAATGTGTCATTTAAAGCTTGTGTTTCCTTATTGATTTTCTGTCTGGGTGATTTGTCCATTGGTGTACATGGGGGTGTTAAAGTCCCCCAGTATTATTACGTTACTGTTGATCTCCCCTTTTATGGCTGTTAGCATTTGCCTTATATATTAAGGTGCTCCTATGGTGGGTGCATATATATTTATAATTGTTATATCTTCTTTTTAGATTGATCCTTTGATTATAATGTAGTGTCCTTCTTTGTCTCTTGTAACAGTCTTTATTTTAAAGTCCCTCCAAGAGTGGGGTTTCTGTTTTCTCCAGCCCTGTGGAGCTCCTGCACTCAAGCCCTGCTGGCCTTCAAGGCTAAATGCTCTGGGGGTTCTTCCTCCCAATGTCAGACCCTCAGACTATCTTGCAGGTCTATTTTTATGTGGGAACACCACCTGTATAGACTGTGTGGGTTCCATATATATATATATATATGTGTGTGTGTGTGTGTGTGTGTGTGTGTATACATATACGTATATATGTATATATATATGTATATATATATGTATATATATACATATGTATAAATATATAATTTTTGGTGGGGGGCAAGGATTGTTTTTAGCATGGATGACTGACACCTGTTTCCTCAGTGTATGCTGGCCATTATCCCCTTGACGGGGGGTTTGACTGGTGTTGTGGTGACCAGAGTCTGCCCTGGATATTGAGTGGGGCCTCCCCTTTGCTCTATGGTTGTCATTGCCCTGTCAGAGGTGGGGTCTGTCCCCTAGATTTTGGAGTAAAGTCCCCCAGATTTGTTTCTTAGCTGTGTTTCTGATCTGTGGAGTGAGGTAGGTAGGATTGGAGCACTCCCACTGGGAGAGAAGCCCCTGAGTATTCCTCCTCTGGAACTGTTCACCTGTGAGCATGCTCTGTTTTGTCACCTTTCCCCATTGTGCAGGCTCACAAAGTACACTGCTGTTGGCACTGCTCTCAGTCCCACCTTAACCATGAGTATGCCGGCAATTGGCCCTGGTGACTCTCAGGCATTGTTTTCTCTTGGGTACCGGTGCAGATCCACTGAGGTCACATCCCAGGACTGCAGTAGTTGTGCACCTGGACCTGCTGTGGGAGCTATGGAGGCAGCTCAAATTCTGGTCTGGCCCAACCCCAATGTGTATGTGCCCCCAAAGCCCATAGCTGCTAAAGCCAGACCCGTCACTCTTGTTGTCTATTTGGATGTTCCACAGGTGCTGAATTTACGAAGCCATCAGCGGAGATGTAAATCCATGGTTCATACAGCTATGAGGAGAGATTTCAGCTCTTCTTCCTTAGTCACACGACCTCTGGGGTGCAGCTGTGGTTTCAGCCCCACCTCTGCATGTGGGCTACCCACTGACATCTGCTCCCGAGGCTGCAAGAGCACAGAAATCCACTCAGGCGGGAGGGACCTGAAGCGTGATCAAGGCACAAGTGCCTGTGCAGGTAGGAGATAGCGATGAGGGCGAGCAGGCCCCCCAGGGGGAAGGGTGCTGGGGTGGCAATCGGGATGTGCAAGCCCGTCAGGTGGGAGGGGGCTGAGGCGGCGATCGCGGTGAGTGAGCTGTGCCCAGGTGTGGAGTTGGTGAAGAAGGTAGCGGCCAGGAGGCACGAGGCTGCTCCTGTGCGAGCCTTCCTAGTGCTCAGGGAGGCCCGGGCTGGTGCACGAGGAGAGAGGCCCCGCCCTTTGAGTGTCACTCAACAATGGAGCTTCGCTTTTGTGGCAGTCTGCGTTTCCTCCACAAGCATTTCCGGTTGTCAATTTCCTCACTCCTGTCCCCTCAGGCTGCCTCTTCACAACCAACAGCAGTCCCCCCACTAATTCTGTTCTCCAAACCCCATGTTCCAGCACCCAGCCTCTGTTTGCGCCTGCAGACACGTCTCAGGCTGGGGGTTGCAGGGCTGTGGCATGAACCATCTGTGTAGGTCTCACTCTGTCCTACCTGCCACAGAAGTTTGCTGCTCTCTCCTCCAAGCCCTTGAAGCTCCCCTTCTGTCCTCCCCCCTTGTAAGGGGGCTTCCCTGGGTGTGGGAACCTCTCCTCATCTTCAGCTCCCCACAGGGCCACAGGTCCCATCCCACTTCCTCTCCTCTTCCTTTTCCCTTCTTTCTTTCGTCCTACCTGGTTATGTGGGGATCTTTCTTTTCCTTTTAGGTGTCCGATGTCGTCTACTAGTGTTCAGCAGATGCTCTGTGTGAATTGTTCCATTTGTAGATGTATTCTTGATGCATTTGAGGGGAGAGATGAACTCCGCATCCTCCTACTCCTCCACCATCGTGACTCTTCTCAAAGCCCTTAAATGGACCTTCACACAACTTAGAAAAAAATCCAAAGTCGTTGCCTTAGCCCATATGAGTTGGCTCTTGCTACCCTTTCTAACCTATCTGATGCCACCAGAAGGTATGTTACAGTCAGTTTGGCCTTTGGGATCTGGAAAGAGCCATGCCTTCTACTTCTGCAGGGCCTTTACTGAGGCTTTTCCTCTGCCTCCAACTCTTGGGATGCCTGGTACTCTCTCAGCTCCTCAGAGATGCTCAAATATGCTTCCCCTGGTCAGCCTGTCTCTAGTAGTACCCATTGTTATTTACCTAGCCTAGCACCATGCTTACTTTCTACAGAACATGTGTCTCAATCTGTAATTATAAATATATTTACTTTCTTATGTAATTGATACACTAAAAGAAACAGAAAGCATCTTTGTATCATGCTGTCTCTTTGGGTTGTTCATTTTGTTAGTTATTTCCTTGCCACTGGATGAAAAATTTGAGGACAACCATAACTCAAAAATCAAAATGACCTATGATCATGCTAAGACATAAAACATGGACTCAACTTTGCATTGTTAGCACTTCTTAAACACAGCACTCACTCATCTCCTTCACTTACTAGCTGCAGTTTTTGATCCTAACAGGAATGGGAGATGATGGATGTATTAGGAAAGGAGGAAGGATGAAACAAGGGAGCATCCCACTCTTACCTTCTGGTACTAGAATAAGAGAGCATCATTCCTTCTGGTCCTGGCTGATGTTTAAAGCTGACAGTTTCATGAGTATCTTTTTGGGTCTGCAGAAGCCTTCCCTGAGAACATTCTTGCAAGGTCAGGATTAGATTGAGGAAAATGAGTCAGGGATATATAAGTACATGATTGGATCTTGTCCACTTTAAAAAAATGTTTGACATTTTGTTCATCATGGATTCTTTTGCATTAATTCTGATATTTTTAAAATATTGCATTAAATATTATTTATTTAGATTACTGAGTTTTTGTTTTTAGGCACTCCCTTAAGTTATGTGCCTGACTTGACTACTTTACTCACATCACCTTGTCCTAACCCTGATTCTCTACTTCCTGTGATATAGGAAATGTGTTTTTCTCTTTCTGGTCACATACCTCTTAGCACCTTTCTTTCTTTCTTTTTTAGGTTATTCCACAAAAAATTTATCTTTGAGGTCCTGTCTCCCTCCTATATTTCCCTCCAACGTAGAATTTAGTACAATTCCAGGCCAGCTTTTTCTTCTCTGGCCCACATCTGATGAAGAGAACAGTCTTATGTTTCCTTTACAGGACAAATTCTGGGCAAGGAAGCCAATCCCTATAGGCCATCAGTTCTTCTTTGTTTTGTTACAGAATCATCTGGCCAGCCTGTTTCTGCAATTTGGCTTTCTAGTTTGCAGTTAGACATCAGTCTATTGTGCTTGAAGGGGTGAGGTAAGGGACACTCGACATGCCCCCCCCCTTTGTGTCTGGGGGACTCATAGCACAATCTATTTTAAAGAAACCTTTCCAACAAATCTTTCCCCAGTCTCAGACTCCATTGTTTCCACTGTGGATGAAGGGTTTCAAGGGTGAGAGAGATTTAGCTAAATCTTGTATTAATTCAGCCTGTGGTCTAATACATGGGTATTATTGTTGAAACTCCCAGTCAGCTACCCAGTTATTCTCTGTCTCCCCTGTGAACCATAAACTTCATGAAGGCAGGAATCATTTCTATTTTGATCACTCTTATATCCTCTGCCTCCAGCACAGTGCCTGGGAAATTTCAAATGCTCCATAAAATTTTGTTGATATAATATAGTGAATGAATTCTTTTTTCAATGCTGTTCTAAACCATATGTAAAAATAACAAACTTATTGATATATTTTATTATTTGTCAGTAACAATATATAGTCTTCCTTTGTAATACTGATGAAGAGATATGAATGCAGAGTTGATCATGAAAGATGTAAAAAAGCAAAATGAAATGGGATTCAGCAAAGATTAGTAAGAAAGTTTAATGAGGAAGTGAAGGTTTGCTAATATTTTCAGAGTCAGAGTAAGAGACTCTTTAGAAAACAGCATGAAAGTGGCTAGCGGCAGGTTTTCACTATACCCTGTAATAGCCTCTGCACCTCTCTATCTTGAAACGATAAACCTTATTCTCTGTGGATTTACCTGGATGAAAACCAATCAGGCAACTGTACAAATACTACAAACACCTGCACATTGGAAAAATTTAACAGTGCCAGCACCAAATAGTTCTTTTAGTTTATCTCAAAGAATGTTCCCAGCTAATCCTCTCTTGGGGACGTAGATAAACACTCTGAAGCTAATACAGTCTTAACATAAATTAAAAATAATGCAGAAAAGACATTTTAGAGCATATAATATTTTGCTACCTTTGGATTTCTATTCGCCTTTTGTAAGTCTCATTGTTGAAAAGAAAACATGTCGATATTATTGTTCTGAAGAGACCAGTAACCTCAGCACTGCTTCTGGTAGATTTTTTTCTCTTTCCCTCCCTTGGTAACAGTTTAGTAAACCTAGATGCTAAGCTGTGGAAGAGGTTCCCACAAAGCACCTGGTTTCTTGGCACATACCTCAGGTGGCTGGGCTGGTAGCTGCTTTTCCATCTGAATTTTTCAAAGTTGGTTTTAGATCCAAGATTTACTTCTAAATTTAAACAACCTAGCTTCTTGTCATATTGTCATTTTAAAATATTGAAATTAGAGTAAAACTTTATCCAAGTAAGAGTTATACATTATATATAAAAGTATATGTTTGTTATTTTATAATATATAATATAAATTATAATGCATAATATAAATAATGTGCTGTATTTTATATTAAATAATAAAATATATTATTATATTATTAAATAAAATATATTTATATATTAATATATAATAAATATATTATTATTAAATATAAATAATGTGCTGTATTTTATATTAAAATAATTGGATTTTAATATAATTTTATTCTATAGGTAACTTGTATCATAATGATAAAAGCATAATTCCATGATTATATTTCCAGTAAATCTTTTTCCTCCTAATATATGTACCCTTATCTAACAGTTTCCCTTTGCTTCTAAAAAACTGACCTAATCAATAAAGCCTCATAATAGGAGACCACTTATTTCAAAATGTATCTTAATTAGCTCTTTCTTATATACTACCTTGTCTATAAATGATTCTAGATAAGATACAATTTACAAATTTCTTTTGTGTGGATATCTATCTCTCAATGTGAGAACAATTTTAATTTATCTTTTCTATGATTTCTAAAGTCTCTACTCATTTCTAAAATTCTGTACCAAAGCTATTTGGAAATCTTTTTATTAATAATTCCATTTACTTCTAAAATACCTTGACATTTTTAGTCACTCTTTTTATAATAACTCTGCCAATGTTTCCTTTATATCTCATCTATGTCTAAATTTTATTTTATTTTTTCCTCTGTCATTTCATACGAACTATATTTTTGTATTTCTTGGTTCCCATCTGAGTTCAGTAATACTATGCTCTAAAACCATGCTTAATCGTCTAATGAGTGTTTACGTCTATGCTTTATATTAATAAAGCCATGCAAATGAAAATTGCTGTATGCTTGTTAGAGCCTAAATGGTGTATTCCTAACATATTTCTGTAGTTTTGTATTTCAGAGAGTGCAATTTAAGAGGGCCTCAATAACATAAATATATTTGGTTAGATGCAATAAAGATAAGCTGTCTAATCACAACAAACTGGAATCTTACAATCTATAAAGTAAGAAAGAATTAATTTGTATGGTTATATAACTTCACCAGTGAGTTTGCCTCTTCGTGTTGTTTATTTGTTATCTAAATGTTTGCCACTTATTCTTATCATTAAACATAAACACATATTTATTATTATTTGGCATAGGATATAAGGTGGTTAACAACAACAAAAAACCTATCCTCTGGCAATAAATGAAGCAAGATACGGATATTCCCAAAACTGATCAAGCCGCATCTGGGAACAGTGGATCCCAAGAGTAGAAGAAACAGGAGGAAGCACTAACAGGAGTAACAATGCAGATACCAAAGGATTGGATTCACTCTACATCTGA
The DNA here is from genome assembly GCF_002837175.3 of Physeter macrocephalus. Lineage (NCBI taxonomy): Eukaryota > Metazoa > Chordata > Mammalia > Artiodactyla > Physeteridae > Physeter > Physeter macrocephalus. The sequence continues at coordinate 43,450,503 of NC_041228.1, forward strand.
AAACTTCCCAAAATGAAGCTCTTGGGTCATGTAACCACTACCTACATCAAAATCAACAGTTCTTCAGAGTGTGGAGCACTCAAAATGCTTCAAACTAGGACAGACCATTATTGGATTGATTTGTTGCTGTTTTCAAATGCTCATTTAATTTTACTTTAAATATTTAATCTTAACTTATTTTATTTCCTTGCCTAAAATGCCTTCTGAAGCTCCAAACACTGAAGAGTGACTACATTTGGGAGGTTTTGCCTTGGACAACAGGAACTCTGAGCTGTCATTTGGTTTCTTTGACTCTGATTGAATTGGGTGGCCTTCCCTGTCTGCTTTCCCCCGAATGCACTTCAGCTTTTTTCAGTCACATAATAACTTTGTGTACCTTATAAGCTAAGAAGTCAATCCAAGGTTAAGCTGTTGCTTGACAGAGAAGAAATAAGTAATTCGATATGAATGTTGTGTGTGACATGGGCATGTGATTTTGACAAAAGTGACTGGGGATATGTGATACAGATCGATTCTTATTCCAGAATCTTTGGGCATTCTTAGGTTACCTGAAGCTGATCATGAGAGTAGACTGTAACTCTGCTTTTTTGGTTTTAGAGATCAGTGTGTATGCTTGTGGTGTGGCTTGCTGTAATCAGGTATGTATTGGCATTGACTCTTAAAGCACATTATTTGTTTTAGAGAATCACAGACAAACAAGAGAATCTTGAATAAAAGTTAAACAATAAAATATGGATAAATAAATCTAAACTTTGAGAATACATATAAATTAGCTACCCTTTCTCAAGTATTCCTGGGTTAGGTGGGTTCTGTGAATCTATAGATACATAATATGATTTGGAGTTTGGGTATGTTATTTAGATTTGTTTCACAAATATTTTGTGAATATGAGCATGAATGGTTCTTTCAGAAAAAAAGATATAAAAGAAAATGAGAAATTATGCCACAATACTTCAACTTGGAAGGGAGCATTATCTTACCCTGGCCCTCATCAAATGATAACAGGCACAGAGTTTGAGTCCTAAGATAGAACTCATTATTTTCCTCTTAGACCTTTTTCTAGTTTTATTTCATCATTTTCTTCTTTTCAAATCCCTTCATTTCCTTCCCTGAACTTTACCTCTGTCTCTTCCTTATATTTCTATGAACTTCTATTTTCTCCTTTTCTCATTGTCTTCTTTAAACTCAATAGGGAACTCTCATATCTTTCCATGTGTCTTATTATTATTGCACTAATAATAAAAATGATTCTTGGTTCAGTTTACTTAAGTATAAATGATATTATAATTCATTTAAAATTATTCATATAATTTTAGTAAAAAATTCCAATTGATTAACACTGTTTAGTAATGAATATTCTCTTTGCATCCTATATCCTTCATAATGTTTGCCTCTTTCCCTAAGCATCACTTTCCTAAGCCAGATTTTCAACTTCCATTGTTTTTTACAACTTTATCAAGACACATTTCATAAAATTCACCAATTTAGAGTGTACAGTTCAAAGCCTTTTTATTATATTCAGACTTGTACAAATATCTCCACAGTCTAATTTTAGAGTAGTTCAAACCCCTAAAAGAAACACAATATCCATTAGCCATCATTCCTCATTCCTGCTCCCTACCCCACCCCAGCTCAGCACTAGGCAACTCCTTATCTTTCTGTCTCCATAGATTTGCCTATTTTGGACATGTTTTATGAATGGATCATGCAACATGTGGTATTTAATGACTGGCTTCTTTCACTTAGCATAATATTTTCAATTTTCATTCATGTTATAAAATGTATCAATACTTCATATCTTTTATAACAATAATAGTAATTTTGTTAATAATTTTACATTTTAAAAATGTATAAGTATTTTCTTTCTTTACAATGCTGTTCTGCATCAATTCTGTCTCAGTCACATAATAAAGTTCAACATGATTTAAATAATATCTTCACTTTTAATAATGAAACAAAGTATGTTAACATGTGTTTCCTAATTCTAAATATTATTATCTTACTATCTCGATGGGCAATTGTAGAAAGAGAATAGTGTTCCCTTCCACCAACTAACAGCTTTCTGCTTTTCATCTTCCAAGTTTCCTTAACTAATACTCTCCTCAAACTTGTCTTATTAGTAAGACTTCCCAGATAAGATATATTTTTATGAACAGGATAAATGATATACTTTTTTCCCACTGTTTCTGTCCATAGCAAATGTTAGTCTGTCAGTGGGGAGAAATAGAAAAGCATACATAATCTATTTCTCTCAGGATGAATTAGAAGGCAGAGAGATTTCTGCTATTAATTTGTTGTAGCACATAATTCAAATATCAAATGATTAAATCCAGCATTCAGTTACTCAATGAGCATTTATCCATTCTGATTCTCTCATGGAATTAGTTTTGTATGAAATTAACTTTGTGTTGGATGATAAAATGCAAGCTTAAAAATAAACTGTAACAAAGACTTGTTATAAAATACCAGATGCTCTTTTCAATTTTGGTTCTGAAATGAATACACGTCAGTCAAGGCCAAGAGAAATTTTCTCCAGCTATATCAGATTTGTCCAGCTGCATCCCAATAGATGCTTCTTCCATAATGTTTTTCCATGTGTATACAATAGTTTTCTGGTTTTCCTCTACAATGTGGAATTGTAAAGACGTATCAGACTTGCTATCTTTCCCAGGTTTAATGGGTTCTCAAGTGTACTTGATAATCAGTGTGTTAACAGCAACACTTGCTCTGAAACCTGGAATACCACACTAAGAATAGAAAAATGTGTAAATGTTTTCTATAGAGTGGAAGACTGACTGCATTAATGACCAAATCTATCACACCTTTCTGGATCCACACCCATTGCTGTGTAGCTGTTGTGTCTTCTCACTCTGGCTTTGGGCTTGGCCTTGTGACTTGGTTTGGCCTATGGGATGTGATCCAAGAAGACTCTAGAAAAAGCACTTAAGCACTTCTTCTCAGTCTTCCTTGTGCCATCACCATGAGAAATGACTACATGACCAGGCAGTTTGCTGGCGGTGAGAGGCATGTGGGGAAAGCTGAGTAGCTATACAATCCACCCAGATAAGACTGCACATGATTGCTCATTACTAGTTATGAGTGAACTTATTCAATATCAGAAGTTCGCAGACAAGCTCAACCTAAATTTCTGACCCACAGGCCCATAGGCTTCATAAAAATTTATTGTCATTTGATATTTAGTTGTTGTGATCACTTATAATGTAGCATTATTGTGGCAATGGACAATTGATACATAAATGGATTCTCAAAAAATGATCAGTCATACTTATTAATAATACTATCACCAGAATATCTTCTAGTCTAATTGAAGCTTACCACTTAAAAAAGAAAAACATATTTATTAGCTTAACTATTTACTAACAAACCTTGTATGTAATAGCTGGGATCCAAAATTCATATGGTGAAACCGAATCCCACTGTAATCGTATTTTGAGGTGGGACCATTGAGAGGTGATTAAGTCATGAGGGTGAGCCCTCATGAATGGGATTAGTACCCTTATAAAAGACACTAGAGAGAGCCCCTTGCCCCTTCCATTATCTGAGGATACAGTGCAAAGATGACTATCTATGAACCAAGAAGCAGGGTCTCAGCAGACACCAAACCTACTGGTACAAATATCTTGGCCTTCCCAGGCTCCAGAACTATAACTTGTTGTTTATAAGCCACCCAGTTTATGATAGTTTGTTAAAGTATCCCAGACTAAGACAGAGGTCTTTCCAAAATAAGTATGCAAAATCTTAAAAATGTGCTTGTCATTTGAGCCAGCAATCCCCTCTTCTAGTGCTTTATACCAAGTGTTTATATTCATGTGTTATACTAAGAAAATAATCCTGAATATAGAGGGAAAGATTTGTTTTCAAGGATGTTTATTAAATAATGCTAATAATAATAATCAGAAAAAAGCTAAGCCAAATAAATCATGGTGAATCTTTATAGTGGCATACCACAGTTATTAAAAAACCTACAAAAGAAAAAATAACAAGGGAAAATTAGGGATGCATTAATTGAAAAAAATGTGTTAAAAGATATGTAGTATATATATATACATTACATATACAGCATGATACCAATATTATTTTTCTAAATTTGCATTCAGTTGCCTAGAAGGACCAGGAGATTCTATAGTATACTATAAACAGTATTTTGTATGACAGGATTATGGTTATTTGTAAAATCTTTATTGCCCTTTCAAAGCTTTCTACTTGCATGATTTAAAATAAGAGTAAATGGGTGTTGAAAGAGGATTTAGGGTAGTCACCTAAGAATAAAGTGTATGAATTCTATTGCATGGATTTTATGCCATATATCTAGGTATATATTGAGGTTGACAGATAAATTACCATCAAATAAGCTCTACTATTACTCTTGGGTGATTGTACATTGAGTAGCTCTTTTGATGTTTTCCTTTGCTCCTCTGTATTTCAATAGATGTTCCAGTTAAAATACGAGCTTCGTTACTATTCATCATTTGATAAGCTGAGTATTTGAGATATGAAATTTATTAAGTGTCTCAAACTTAATGTCCTCAGGGGCCAGGGAGTTTATGCAAAATAAATAAAGCAGATTAACCAACGGTCATCTGCAAAGGGAACAGCTACTAACCATCAACTGATTATTGCCCAAAAGCAACGTGGGCCTTGTGGTGCCAGCTCTGATGATTTTTCAAGAAAACTAGATACCCAATTTTTAAAGCTATCTCTCTATTTTTATATCCTGGCTATTAATTCAAACATTTTAAAAGTTTACTGGTTGCAGAACTACGACTGCAAGTTGCTTTTGTCCTGTGAACAGCCAGTTTGTGATTTCAGATATGTCAACATGTCAAATTTGAGGCACCTACAAGTAAAAAATTCTAATATAAAGACCAATAATTTTGCCATGAGTAATCAATTCACTTATTAAGTGGTCATCTAGTCATAATGACTGAAAGTTGTGAAGGTGAATAATTGACAAACAAGTAAGCCAGTATTTTTCACTTTTATACCCAGGATCTTTAAGTGTATCATTTTAGTTTGTATAAGAGCAATGTCAAAATTTACAAACTTCAATATCTATAATTTTTTATTTCCAAAATACATGGGCATTCTAAAGGACTCTGCGAAAGGAAACATCACAGAAATCAGAGCAAAAGATAGCCTGATTTAAGATTACTAGGTGTGAGGCTATGTGTAATGTGAATCTGTGTTCCAAAACAGGGATATTTGTCCCTTGTAACTTCTAAGGTTGAGAGTAAGTGTGACAGGGACACACAAACTACTTGGACAGCAGAAATATTGGCTATTTATAGAAGTAGTCTAGTAGTAGAAGATGACCAATACCTTGGAAATTTGAAGCTTTTGGGAAATTACAGCTCCTCTTGTAGGGAGAGAAAAACCCACCGAATCTGAGGAAAGCTGAGTTTGGGTGCTACCTCTACATTAGAGATGGTAGGGTTGGGGACCAATCTCATTTAGATTCCTCTAGAAGAGGGGGCTTGACTTCAATATTCAAACAGCTCAACCAGAGCTTCCAGGGTCACTAGGGAACAATTCTCATTGCATCACAGTCAAACACCTTTTTGCAGATGCAGTGGGACCAGAATCTATTACAACTTGAGGAAAATGAAAGGCAAACTATCATTGAGGGTGAATACTATGTCTGTCAAGCAATTTTAGCCAGCACTCAGATGATTCTGTTACTGGAAGAGGTCCATAGTCCATAATTTGAGAAACCTTAATATGTGTGTGTGTACGTGTGTGTATGTGTCATATATATATATATATATATATATATATATATACACAATAGACTGACATTCAGGTCAAACATCTCTATCTATATATTCATCTCTGTATATATCTACCTATGACTGACTGTATTTTCCAAAGAAGCCATAATAACACCACATGCTGTTCTAGAACCTTGCCATTTTCTTAGAAAAATGTAGAGCCTAATTCCCCTCTCGTTGATTCCGAGTGAGATTGTGACTTGCTCATAACCAATAGAATGCAGTGGAAGTGACTGTATGAATTCTGATGCTTGGTAATAAAGGGTGATAGGGCTTTGGCCTTGGGAGCCCAAACCCCAGTGATGGTACACAGCTCCAGGTAAACAGTGCCACTGCCCTGAGGGTGTCGTGCTGTGAAAGTCCAAATGGATTCATGTGGAAAGACCAGGTGGAGAATCTCTGTGGCTGAAAGAAGAGAGAGAAGCTTTGCCAGCCCCCAGCTGCTCCAACACCAGCTACATTCTGACCACATCTGCATGAGTCCCTCATTTAGGAAGAACCAGCCAAACAAGTCCTTCCCAAATTTCTGACCCAGACAAACTGAGAAAAGATAAAATTCTTGTTGTTTGTGTAAGCCACTTCATTGTGGAGTGATTTCTTATCCAATGATATAACAGAAATCCCTCTGTCTGTCTTTTTTTTTTTTTTTAACATCTGTTCTGGAGTATAATTGCTTTACAATGCTGTGTTAGTTTCTGCTGTATAACAAAGGGAATCAGCTATATGTATACATATATCCCCATAGCCCCTCCCTCTTATGCCTCCCTCCCTCCCACCCTCCCTATCCTACCCATCTAGCTGGTCACAAAGCACCGAGCTGATCTCCCTGTGCTATGCAGCTGCTTCCCACTAGCTATCTATTTTACATTTGGTAGTGTATATATGTCAATGCTACTCTCTCATTTCGTCCCAGCTCATGCTTCCCCCTCCCCGGGTCTTCAAGTCCATTCTCTACATCTGCATCTTTATTCCTATCCTGCCCCTAGGTTCATCAGAACCTTTTTTTTTTTTTTTTAGATTCCATATATGTGTTAGTATATGGTATTTGTTTTCCTCTTTCTGACTTACTTCACTCTGTATGAGACTGTAAGTCCATCCACCTCGCTAAAAATAACTCAATTTCATTTCTTTTTATGGCTGAGTAATATTCCGTTGTATATATGTGCCACATCTTCTTTATCCATTCATCTGTCAATGGACACTTACGTTGATTCCATGTCCTGGCTATTGTAAATAGTGCCACAATGAACATTGGGGTACATGATTCTTTTTGAATTATGGTTTTCTCAGGGTATATGCCCAGTAGTGGGATTGCTAGGTCGTATGGTAGTTCTATTTTTAGTTTTTTAAGGAATCTCCATACTGTTCTCCACAGTGGCTATATCAATTTACAATCCCACCAACAGTGCAAGAGGGTTCCCTTTTCTTCACACCCTCTCCATTATTTATTGTTTCTAGATTTTTTGATGATGGCCATTCTGACCGGTGTGAGGTGATACCACATTGTGGTTTTGATTTGCATTTCTTTAATGATTAGTGATGTTGAGCATATTTTCATGTGTTTGTGGGCCATCTGTGTATTTTCTGGGAGAAATGTCTATTTAGGTCTTCTGGCCATTTTTGAATTGGGTTGTTTGTTTTTTAGATATAGAACTGCATGAGCTGCTTGTATATTTTGGAGATTAATCCTTTTTCAGTTGCTTCATTTGCAAATATTTTCTCCCATTCTGAGTCCCAGCACCACTTATTGAAAAGGCTGTCTTTTCTCCATTGTATATTCTTGCCTCCTTTATCAAAGATAAGGTGACCATATGTGCATAGGTTTATCTCTGGGTTTTCTATCCTGTTCCATTGGTCTCTATTTCTGTTTTCGTGCCAGTGCCTTACTGTCTTGATTACTGTAACTTTGTAATATAGTCAGAGGTTTAAGGAGCCTGATTCCTCCAACTCCATTTTCCTTTCTCAAGATTTCTTTGGCTATTCAGTGGCTTTAGTGTTTCCATACAAATTGTGAAAATTTTTGTTGTAGTTCTCTGAAAAATGTCATTGGTAGTTTGATACGTGTTGCATTAAAGCTGTAAATTGCTTTTTCACGATGTTGATTTTTCTAATCCAAGAACATGGTATATCTCTCCAGTAGTTTGTGTCATCTTTAATTTCTTTTGTCAGTGTCTTATTGTTTTCTGCATACAGGTCATTTGTCTCTGTAAGTAGGTTTATTCCTAGGTATTTTATTCTTCTTTTTGCAGCAGAAAATGAGAGTGTTTCCTTAATTTATCTTTCAAATTTTTCATCATTAGTGTATAGGAATGCAAGAGATTTCTGTGCATTAATTTTGTATCCTGCTACTTTAACAAATTCATTGATTAGCTCTAGTTTTCTGGTAGCATTATTAGGATTTTCTATGTATAGTATCAGGACATCTGCAGACAGTTACAATTTTACTTCTTCTTTTCCGATTTGGATTCCTTTTATTTCCTTTACTTCTGTGATTACCATGGCTAAAACTTACAAAACTACGTTGAATAATAGTGGTGAGAGTGGGCATCCTTGTCTTGTTCCTGATCTTAGAGGAAATGCTTTCAGTGTTTCACCATTGAGAATGATGTTGGCTGTGGGTTTGTCATATATGACCTTTATTATGTTTAGGTAAGCTCCTTCTATGCCTACTTCCTGGAGAGTTTTTATCATAAATCGGTGTTGAATTTTGTGAAAAGCTTTTTCTGCATCTATTGAGATGATCATATAGTTTTTATCCTTCAGTTTGTTAATATGGTGTATCACATTGTTTGATTTGCATATATTGAAGAATCCTTGCATTCCTGGGATAAACCCCACTTGATCATAATGCATGATCCCTTTAATGTGCTGTTGGATTCTGTTTGCTAGTATTTTTTTGACATTTTTTGCATCTATGTTCATCAGGGATATTGGCCTGTATTTTCTTTCCTTGTGACATCCTTGTCTGGATTTGGTATCAAGGTAATGGTGGCCTCATAGAATGAGTTTGGGAGTGTTCCTCCGCTCCTTCTATGCCTACTTCCTGGAGAGTTTTTATCATAAATCGGTGTTGAATTTTGTGAAAAGCTTTTTCTGCATCTATTGAGATGATCATATAGTTTTTATCCTTCAGTTTGTTAATATGGTGTATCACATTGTTTGATTTGCATATATTGAAGAATCCTTGCATTCCTGGGATAAACCCCACTTGATCATAATGCATGATCCCTTTAATGTGCTGTTGGATTCTGTTTGCTAGTATTTTTTTGACGTTTTTTGCATCTATGTTCATCAGGGATATTGGCCTGTATTTTCTTTCTTTGTGACATCCTTGTCTGGATTTGGTATCAAGGTAATGGTGGCCTCATAGAATGAGTTTGGGAGTGTTCCTCCCTCTGCTATATTTTGGAAGAGTTTGAGAAGGATAGGTGTTAGCTCTTCTCTAAATAGAATTTAGAGAAGAATTCACCTGTGAAGCCATCTGGTCCTGGGCTTTTGTTTCTTGGAAGATTTTTAATCACAGTTTCAATTTCAGTGCTTGTGATTGGTCTGTTTATATTTTCTATTTCTTCCTACTTCAGTCTTGGAAGGTTGTGTTTTTCTAAAAATTTGTCCATTTCTTTCATGTTGTCCATTTTTTTTGGCCTATAGTTGCTTGTAGTAATCTCTCATGATCCTTTGTATTTCTACAGTGTCAGTTGTTACTTCCCTTTTTTCATTTCTAATAATATTGATTTGAGTCTTTTCCCTTTTTTTCTTGATGAGTCTGGCTAATGATTTATCAATTTTGTTTATCTTCTCAAAGAACCATCTTTTAGTTTTATTGATCTTTGCTATTGTTTCCTTCATTTCTTTTTCATTTATTTCTGAGCTGATATTTATGATTTCTTTCCTTCTGCTAACTTTTGGGTTTTTCTTATTGTTGTTCTTCTTTCTCTAATTGCTTTATGTGTAAGTTTAGGTTGTTTATTTGAGATTTTTCTTGTTTCTTTAGGTAGGGTTGTATTGCTATAAACTTCCCTCTTAGAACTGCTTTTGCTGCATCCCACAGTTTTGGGGTCATTGTGTTTTCTTTGTTATTTGTTTCTAGGTAATTTTTGATTTCCTCTTTCATTTCCCCAGTAATCTCTTGGTTATTTAGTAGCGTATTGTTTAGCCTCCATCTGTTTGTATTTTTTATAGGTTTTTTCCTGTAATTTATGTCTAGTCTCATAGCATTGTGTTCAGAAAAGATACTTGATACTATTTCAATTTTCTTATATTTACTAAGGCTTGATTTGTGACCCACGATATGATCTATCCTGAACAATGTTCCACGAGCATTTGAGGAAAAGGGGATTCTGTGGTTTTTGGATGGAATGTGCTATAAATATCCATTAAGTCCATCTTATCTAATGTGTCATTTAAAGCTTGTGTTTCCTTATTTTTTTTCATTTTGCATGAACTGTCCATTGGTGATAGTGGGGTGTTAAAGTCCCCTACTATTATTGTGTTACTGTCGATTTCCCCTTTTATGGCTGTTAGCATTTGCCTTATGTATTGAGGTGATCCTATGTTGGGTTTATAAATATTTACAATTGTTATATCTTCTTCTTGGATTGATCCTTTGATCATTATGTAGTGTCCTTCTTTGTCTCTTGTAATAGTCTTTATCTTAAAGTCTGTTTTGTCTGTTATGAGAATTGCTACTCCAGCTTTCTTTTGATTTCCATTTGCATGGAATATCTTTTTCCATCCCCTCACTTTCACTCTGTATGTGTCCCTAGGTCAGAAGTGGGTCTCTTGTAGACTGCATATATATGGATGTTGTTTTTATATCCATTCAGCCAGTCTATGTCTTTTGGTTGGAGCATTTAACCCATTTACATTTAAGGTAATTATCAATATGTATGTTCCTATTACTATTTTCTTAATTGTTTTGGGTTTGTTATTGTATGTCTTTTCCTTCTCTTGTGTTTCCTGCCTAGAGAAGTTCCTTTAGCATTTGTTGTATTGCTAGTTTGGTGATGCTGATTTCTCTTACATTTTGCTTGTCTGTAAAAGTTTTAATTTCTCTGTCGAATCTGAATGACATCCTTGCTGGGTAGAGTAATCTTGATTTTAGTTTTTTCCCTTTCATCACTTTAAATATGTCCTGCCACTCCCTTCTGGCTTGCAGTGCTTCTGCTGAAAGATCAGCTGTTAATCTTTTGGAGATTCCCTTGTATGTTATTTGCTGCTTTTCCCTTGCTGTTTTAAATATTTTTTCTTTGTTTTTAATTTTTGATAGTTTGATCTGTATGTTTTGTCATGTTTCTCCTTGGATTTATCCTGTATGGGATTCTCTGCACTTCCTGGACTTGATTATTTACTTTCCCATGTCAGGGGATTTTTCATCTATAATCTTTTCAAATATTTTCTCAGTCCGTTTCTTTTTCTTTTTCTTATTCTGGGACCCCTATAATTTGAATGTTGCTGCATTTAATGTTGTCCCAGCCGTCTCTGAGACTGTCCTCAATTCTTTTCATTCTTTTTTCTTCAGTCTGCTCTGTATCTTCAGTCTGCTCTGTATCTTCCAGATCACTTATCCATTCTTCTGCCTCAGTTATTCTGCTATTGATTTCTTCTAGAGAATTTTTAATTTCATTTATTGTGTTGTTCATCCTTGTTTGTTTGCTCTTTAGTTCTTCTAGGTCCTTGTTAAACGTTTCTAGTATTTTCTCCATTGTATTTCCAAGATTTGGGGTCATCTTTACTATCATTATTCTGAATTCTTTTTCAGATAGATGACCTATTTGCTGTTCATTTGTTTGGTCTGTTGGGTTTTTACCTTGCTCCTTCATCTCCTGCATATTTCTCTGTCTTCTCATTTTGTTTAATTTACTGTGCTTGGGACCTCCTTTTCAGAGGATGCAGGTTTGTAGTTCCCGTTGTTTTTGATGTCTGCCCCAGTGGGTGAGGTTGGTTCAGTGGCTCGTGTAGGCTTCCTCTTAGAAGGGACTGGTACCTGTGTTCTTGTGGGTGGGACTGGATCTTGTCTTTCTGGTAGGCAAGGCCTCATCCAATGGTATGTATCAGGGTGTTCGTGAGCTTAGTATGATTTTAGGCAGCCTTTCTTGTAATTGGTGGGGTTTTCTTCCTGTCTTGTTAGCTGTTTGACATGGACATCCAGCACTGGAGATTTTGGCCATTGGGTGGAGCTTGGTCTTAGTGCTGTGATGGAGATCTCCAGGATAGCTCTCACTGATTGATATTACGTGGGGCTGAGAAGTCCCTGGAGTCCAATGTCCTGGACTCAGCTCTCCCACCTCAGAGGCACAGGACTGACACCCGGCTTGAGCACCAAGATCCTGTCAGCCACATGGCTCAGAAGAAAAGGAAGAAAAAAAAGGAAGAAAAAAATTAATAAAATAAAAAATTTAAAAAAAATTTAAATAAAATAAAATAAAAAATAAAACTACTTTAAAAATTAAAAAAAAATGAAGAGAGCAAGCAAATCATTAAACAAATCCACCAACGATAACAAGCATTAAAAACTAAACTAAGATAAACATAAAAATCAGAAACAAGTTAGTTGCAGACAGTAAACCCCAAGTCTACAATTGTTCCCAAAGTCCACAACCTCAATTGTGGGAACATTCGTTGTCTATTCAGATATTCCACAGATGCAGTGTTCATCAAGTTGATTGTGGGGATTTAATCTACTGCTCCTGAGGCTACACTGAGAAATTTCCCTTTCTCTTCTTTGTTCACACAGCTCCTGGAGTTCATCTTTGGTTTTGGCTTCACCTCTGCATGTAGGTTGCCCTCAAGCTTCTGTCCCCAGCCCAGACAGGAGTGGGTTAAAACAGTGGCTGATTAAGGCTCTCTTGCTCTCTCAGTCTGGGGAGAGGGAGGGGTATGGTGGTCATAATTGGAATGCGGGGCAAGCCTGCGGTGGCAGAGGCTGGCATGACATTGCAACAGCCTGAGGAGTGCCATGTGTTTTCCCGGGAAAGTTGTCCCTGAATCTTGGGACCCTGGCAGTGGTGTACTGCACAGGCTCCTGGGGGGCGTTTGGGTAGTGACCTGTGCTTGCACACAGGACTCTTTTTGGCAGTGGCAGCAGGCTTAGCGTTTCATGCCCATCTCTGGGGTCCGAGCTGACTTGTGCCCTGGGATCGGACCTCCGAAGCCTGAGCCTCAGCTCCCAGGCCCCGCCCGCCCCGGCAGGTGAGCAGACAAGCCTCTCGGGCTGGTGAGTGCCGGTCGGCACCGATCGTCTGTGCGGGAATCTCTCTGCTTTGCCCTCCGCACCCCTGTTGCTGCACTCTTCCCCATGGCTCTGAAGCTTCCACCCTCCACACCCCCTGTCTCTGCCAGTGAAGGGACTTCTTAGTGTGTGGAAACTTTTCTTCCTTCACAGCTCCTTCCCAGAGGTGCAGGTCCCGTCCCTATTCTTTTGTCTCTGTTTTTTCTTTTGCTTTTGCCCTACCCAGGTACGTGGGGAGTTTCTTGCCTTTTGGGAAGTCTGAGGTCTTCTGTCAGCATTCAGTAGGTGTTCTGTAGGAGTTGTTCCACATGTAGATGTATTTTTGATGCATTTGTGGGGAGGAAGTTGATCTCCATGTCTTACTCCTCTGCCATGTTGAAGGTCCCTCTGCCTGTCAGTCCTTTCTTCAGAGAGCATCTTTAAAAGGGGAGAAGCTCTACTTTAAATAAGATGGTGGTCTCAGGACCATCTTCTTCTGCCCTATATTGCACCCAAGGCATTTCAATGGACCATGAAGACTATATGGAGTACTCTATAGTCAAAATGATGTTTTTGAAGACAAGCAAAGGAGAATCTTGAATCTCCAACCATCCGTAAACAAGCCCCAAAGAGAGAAGAAGCAGGTGTAGGGAAAATGTGTGCTCAACTGTGTGTCACTCAGCAGGTTGAAAAGCCATTGATTTTCCTCCTTGAATAACATACAGAGTCACTAATATGACAGAAATACTGATATGAAAAGCTAACAAATTCAGACTACTACACCACAGTTTGGATAGCAAGAATTAGGGGTAAACTTTGGTCTTTGGTGGCCATGTCTTTCCCAGTCCTTGAAAAACATATCAGTTCATGGGGAAACTGAACCACACAGATAAATTAAAAGTATGTTTGGGGAAAAAAATCAATATTTGGAGAGCTTACTACCATGCATCACAGAAATTTACCTTATCACATGCAGTGCTTTAACATTTTAAAAATATAACTATATAATTTCTAGAGTTCAGGTGAAAAAATTGAAGCTCCATCAGATTAAATATTGTAGTGTCACCCAGATAAAAAGAAGCAGATGCTTGAACTCAGGTTTGCCTCCTACCAGAGGCTGGGTGTCCTTCACTTTATTGTTCTCTGTAATATGCCTCAGGGCTTGAAATTAACTTCGCAAAGAACCAAGAGAGATTCTTCTAGCTCTGCCATTTATTACATTGAATAATGTGTGATTGTTAAGTAACAGTTTTCTCCAGTCCACAGACAGGACACATTTATTTCTGCACCTTAAATCTCAATGACAAATCTTGCCTTTCAAACTCCCTGGGCCTGAAAGCTAAGTGCAGCTTAGTGGAGAGAACAGCATTTCCCTAACCTCACAGTGGCTGGAATGAGTATCTTGCCAGCGACTCTACTGTCTTGTAACTGTACCTCCCAAATCCATCATAATTCCATGTCTCTAGAGAAGGAACATGGCCTATCCCTTTCGTCCCAAGGAGTTTTCAATTTGGAACATGGGAACAAGATAATCATTAAGAGAGACACTCTGAAGTCACTCTGCCTGGATTGAAATGTCATCCTCATTACTTTCCAGTCATGTGATCTTAGATGTGTTTAATGAAGCTCCGCATTGAGTATGGTTAATCAAAATGTGTCAGTTCCAGGACTCTGAAAAGCAGATGCAAGACAGATTTAGATGTGCAAGTACTGGGGAGAAGCATCTACAAAGGGAGAGAGAGCAAGAACAGGCATAGAGAAACTTCTGACCAGTGCAGGTCTAACACCCATGAAAAGAGAGTGGGAGAAAGAATCATGTTGGAAGAGCCTCACACTGCAGTGCAGTTCTGAGAGTCCTGGTCAGTCTGATGGGGAGTCTCCCCAAGCAAATATTGCCCATTAAAGGAATCCCAAGTTGAGCACAGTTATCTTGGCTTTAGTACCACCACTGTCCTCAGTCATTGGCTGGGAGCATCCCAGAGACAGGGTGGTCCTGGAGTGAAAGCTGTGATAGATTTCCAAATATACGGCAGCTGGATAGTCTCCAATAACCAAGGCTCCTCACAACCTGTTCGCGCTTGAAGGGAGATCTGAACAGGTTATGCTGTTAAACAAAGTTACTATGTAGCAGGGCTATTGCAATGCTGAAATGGTTTAATCCGTGGAATGCATTTAGAACAATGTTCCACGCATAAAGGTGTTCAAAAAAGTATAACAGTTACAATCACCTATAAGGAAGCCCAAGGATGCATTTAAACATCTGGGTTACACATGTTATTCAACCTAATTGGGCAGCCTCAAATCCTCATTTGCAAACAGACACCTGGAAAGTGGAGTGGGTCACGAATTCATGAGTCAAAATCCTGCAAAGTGTCTGTTTATTAATGCTGGAAATTGGGACTAGAAATTGCTCAGTCTCAATGGTCATTCATTATCTTCTTTGAGCACTACCTCGAGGCACAACTTCTTAAAATGACAACTTCTTTAATTCCTTTGTTGGAGCCTATTTTCTCTGTCTCACTCTGTCTCTGTCTCTCTCCCTCCCTCCCTCCCTCCCTTTCCCTGTCACCCTCAATCTTAGGTGTCACTGTTGCAATAACTGGTTTGGCACAAATGTCTTATATGCTTAAAATCAGCAACTTTCATTTCAACATGGCTTAGCAATCTTTCAACACCTGACCTGGAGGAATTCAGAATTCAGTGAGGTACATTCTCAGCAGGTGACCCATATTCCTTTCTGTCATAATTTTATTCTTTTCTCTTTTCCCTGCCTTTACTTCACCTTCATCTAGCACTGGTCCTATAAGAGCTGTGTCTCTTGAACATCATGGTGGAACTATCACTTTCTTCTCTCATTTTATTTACCACCAGGTAGAGATAAAGGCTGTAGAAAGAGTTCATTCAAACTACTATTGATAGTAATCTACCTGAGGGCAGAAGTGAGGCAATGACAAGTAAGGAAACAGCCCAATTAATTTATAGGCTTTCAGGCCTGAAGGCAATATATTTCAGACCTGAATTACTGTATTGGTTACAAGTATCATTGTGCCTAGCATAGTGCCCTGCTCAGGATAGCATACAACGAGTATGTATTAAGTGAATGAGAAGAAGCATTTTAAATCATGTTTATCTAAATGACAGTATCATACATGCTTTTTGTTTGGGGAGACATTCTCAACCTTAGTTTGGGAGCTTTTAAAATATACTGGTGCCTGGGCTCACTCCAGGTCAATTAAATCAAAATCTTTGTTGGTAGAGCCTATATATGGGTATTTTAAAAAAATATTCCTGAAGATGCTAATATGTAGGCAGATTTGAGAACAACTGGTTTCTAGAGGAAGTTATTAGAGGTGTGTCAGGGCCTCTTGTGGTATTCACGGTTTGCTTTCCCTCACTGGGCTACTCCCATGACAAGCCACAACATGCTTGCAATTATTTGAATTCTTACATTTTCAAAATTTAAAATTAATGTTCTCATAGTGTTCTACTCCATAACGGATCCAACTTGTTTTAATATGAAACTTATTTTTTCACACACACACAAAATCTTTAAGTAAGGGAGCCGTGATAACTCCAGGGCTTCTTGCCCTCCCAGCGCACCACCTGTGCCCCTGTCTGCCCACCTCTAGCACTGGGTCAAGAGCTCAGACTTCAACATCAGATATACCCAGGTTTGGAGTCCATGTTGACCACTTACATTTGTGTATCCTAAGCAAACCTCTTCACCTCCCCAAGCCTTAGTTTTCTCATCTATCAAAAGGGGTTGCGAGGATTAAATACAATGAAGTGCTTAGATAACAGGTCTGGTACATAAGTTTTCAGCTATGTTCGTGTTACGATGTTTTGTTGTATAAGCATGTGCTTTTATTCTGTGTTGCTCCTGGGAAGAGCTGGTGCCATAGTATGCCTAGTTTCATGAAGAGATGAAAGAATTGAGAAGAGGAGTCACTGGAAGGTCAAGGAAGGCACAGATAATGCAACCAAGCCTGGAGGAAAGAGGAGAGCAGGATCTTGTTAATTTCTTCTTCCATACTCTTGTGTATAAAGCCTGCATGGTCTCTAGCTGGGAGACAGGGCTGGAGTGAGAGGGGACTTGACCATGCCTTCAGTCCTGCCATCTTAGGAAGCTTCCCTGTGGTGATGTTTAACCTCCTCCAATGATTCTCAGTCAAGGGGATTTTTCACTGAGGTTTAAACTCTGAACAGATTCCAAGTTGCAAGACTACCTGAATGCAAATGAGGACAGTGGTCACTGAGAACCAAGATGTGCTGATTTAGGTTTATGAAGCTCAAGTCAGTTGACCTGGCAGCTCTGGTGTGAGATGAGGTGGAACTTAAATGTGCAAAGTGGTCAT
Source organism: Physeter macrocephalus (assembly GCF_002837175.3). Lineage (NCBI taxonomy): Eukaryota > Metazoa > Chordata > Mammalia > Artiodactyla > Physeteridae > Physeter > Physeter macrocephalus. The sequence goes on from NC_041228.1 coordinate 43,467,857, forward strand.
TTTCAAGGCATCTGCCATTTGGAGTCAGACGTTCTTCATGATGAGAGTCTTGCTCATCTCTTTTCTGTTGACAAAAGTGTTTGGGCCATGGTTGGAAATAAGGAAGAATAATAATGCTTATAAAAAGTCACCTTACATTTGTGTCGCATGCTACATTGAACAACGCGGTGTCATATCCATTATCGTATTTGATCCTTGAAGCAATTCAGTGAACTAGAAAAATTACTGCAGCCTGAGATTAGGCATATTCTTAAAAGATCCATGGTTGCTAGCATTCATTTAGAGTGTGTATTCCTAAGCTTGTATATACAATGACCTCCCTTCTGTTTGCACTGTATATAAATTTTTACTTTTTTAAAATCCATTTGCCTTTTTAAAACCTCCATATCCTTTGACACGTTACATCTTGTTCTACTGTCTCTCTAACATTAGTAAAACTAATTATTGAGAAGAAATGCATACTTGAGACTGAACTCTTGGCTGAATTTCTGCTAGAATTGTTCCCTGTAACAGGTGTTAAATAAGTTCATTTGTCCTTCCTTCCTTCCTTCCTTTTGTTGTTGCTAGGAAAAAACTGTGTGTGCGTGTGTGTGTGTGCGCGTGCACGCGTGGCCTGAAGAAAGGCAGGGGTGAACGGTAAAGAAGATGATGGGTTGAATTAAGCAAAGTGAAGAAAATCATATAGTTTCAAAAGAGGTCCTTTAGAGGTTAAAGGCAGTTATCTGCAGAGATATGAATTTATAGTAACTCTGATTTTGTGGAATGTATTTCTTTTGGTAAAACAACGCTATTAGGCTCTGCTTGTGCTGATTAAACTGTTTCACTGTATAGAGTGACACCTAAAATCAGTGATAACTAATAATTTTTTTCAGTAATTTTATGTTCAGGAAATGTATTCTTTTCCTACTTTTGTTAATGTTTATCATGATCCTTTCCCTAAATGATTCAGCCTTATATTTCAAGATCTTTATTTTGCCAGATGGTACTGAGATCACTAATACAGCAATCAAGAGTTCCCATACATGCAGAAATGTAACCATCGGAGATGTGTGTTAACAGAGTGAGAATTATATTTTTTATACTTGAGAACTTTACGATTCTTAGTGAGATTAATATATTTATATATTATGTTTATATATTATAGGATATGAATGACTTTTAAACAATTAAAAGGCCATATACATACTTGCCCCAAATTATTAACATAATAATAATAGTTTAATAGATAAGAAATTTTTGAAATAATACCTAACATATGGTAGAAACATAAACCTATTTGTCTGACACTTTTTTCATTTGATTTAGGCTGAATTTACCAAATATTTTGATAGAGGAGAGGCCATTTAATATTGTGATTAAAAGCTTAGTCTGAAATCAGATAGAGCTGCATTTGATTTTTGATTCTGATGCTTACTAGCTAAATTTCCCAGACCCAGTTTTCTCATCTGTACAATGGGGACCAAATTTGTAACTAAAAGGGTTTCTAAAATTATAAAATAAGATAAAGAATGTGAATTGCTTAGCACAGTGTGTATTATAAAGTCAGTGTTCAGTAAGTAGTACTATTGTTATGTTGTTACTTACTAATAGTCATTAATTCAGTTATATTAACCAATATTTGCCATATCTTATGTATTCCGTAATATATGTATTTTTTCTCTTAGACTGTCTAAAAACAGAATATTACGTGTTTATAAATATATTTATTTATTAACTACTTATTGAATGACTGCTAAGTGCTGGATAACTTGCTAGAAGCCAGGTTTAGAATGGTAAGCTAAGCAAAGCCCCTTCTTACATGGAAATTTTAGTCAGCATGGGCAATAGATAATTAACAAGCAAACTAAAAAAATCCATATTTATTTGTTTATTCAGCGGCAGCGGGCTGATCAGGGATTCTTGCATAAGTCCTCTGAGAGCCAGTCTCAGAGCAATTGTCCTGGAATATGGAACACAGTGGGGAATTATTGGTAGGCATGATTCTAGAAACTTCACTGTTTCACATGGGAGCCCTGGGCTCTAAAGTAATTCACTGTACGCATGCAACTTCTGCATTTCCCACCATTCCACAGAGCAGAATGGATGTGTACATTTCCTTCAAATCACCTTTTCAGTGCTCAGCAAAATATGTAAAATGAATAAATAGGTTAAGGGCCATACTTTAGAAAGGCCCGTCAGTCAAGATGTTCAGCAACTCTAAGGCATGCTGAATGCAGACAGCGATAAAGTAAATCTGTTTTCCCACCTTCATTTTTTCCCTGGTTAAACAAGATATGCCTGCCCACCTCCCTTAGTATTCAAAGTCTTAATGGAAACAAGAAAGAATTCTTAAAAGATAGACTTCTGGAGTGTTGGTGCATGAGTGGAGGAGGACTTTATATTCTAATGATGGAGGCTTCTCTAGTAGCTACATGAGGGGAAAGTATCTGGATGTGACATCCATAGAGGTTTCTTCCCAGGGTTCTTGGCATCTGAGTTAAAGTCAAGCCTCTTCTAATGCCTTGGGTGGTTACTTCAAAAGACCCTAATGAAAGCACTCAGAGGGAAGGAAAAAGTTTCCTCCTGGCTCTCCATAGTGAATTACAAACTGGCATTCTCTCCTCCCATTCTTAAAACTCGAAGGGTAGTACAGGCAGCGATGCTGACAGTGTGCATTCGCAGATGCCACCATATGGGTCTCGAAAAACTAGTTGCACTGATGATTCCCTGCACATGTAGGAGACAGTTTGCATTGCTGGCATCGTCCCTGCACAGAAACAAGCACAGCTTAGCAAGGCTGAGCAGATGGTACTAGATCTGGTGCCAGGGAAGCAGTGAATTAAAGGTTATACCCACCAGGTTTGATGTGGTGCCAGTTTGAATTGGTACAGAAGCTTCAGCCCACCTGCTTATTGGCCTCATGACATCTGGCATCTTTTTATTTTACTTTTTAAAAATAATTTGGACTGAATTGAAGGCAGCAAGGAAAAATGGCATTTTAAAAGCCAGTTACAAGTCAATGGATTTAAACTCTTAACAAAAAAAGGCCTACAGGCCCTCTACATTAATGTTTTATATTAATGATTTTTATAAAACCTTGGGGAAATTACACATGGTTGTGCTGAATTTTGCTGCAATTTGTAGCATCATATAATAGAGAGGGTAGACTGCTAAAAACTGGCCCAAAGTTGCTAAATAGTGACAACAGAAAAAGGCTATTATCTGTAGCCTGTATATTGTAATTAGGAAGCAGGGAGGAAAATAAATTTGTTTCTATTTATTCTAACGATTTTCACATTGTAATAATGAGAAGACATTGTGGCATTTCACACAGAAGCACACTCTAAAAGGTGTTTTTCACCTTTGGTTTTTCTCCCATACAGTTTTTCCATAGCAGCGTATTAGTTATGCTGTATTTCAGCTGTAATCCCCACTTGCTCTGCACACATTCATACACTGTGCACACAAATATGCAACATACCCAGCCCCAGGGTAGCAGTGTGTGCCTACTGAAACCAGTTTGTATGTCTCCTCCATTTGGGATTTTCATGTCTGCTCCCTGGGTGTGAAATGAGAGCATGCCATGGAGTTGCACTCCGAGGTGATTAGCTTGGTAACTAAGCCTTTTGATTCAAAGTGTATATAAGGCCTGGCTTAGAGCATCCATGATTTATTGATTTTAAATGGACTTTTAATGATACTGTATCAAACCCTGCATCAGCATTCTAGAGGTAAAAGAAACTATCGTTAAGCCAATGGATTAAATGTCTAAAATTGCATCAACTTTTCATCTCACAAATCTGACTTGTATCATGGTCATACTGACTTTTTTTTCTTCCCATTGGAGTTGGACTGATTTTTTTCTTTTTCAGAGATTGTAACAACATTGAAGTTTGTGGCAGTGTAGTCTTTTCTTTTCAGAAAAATACCTAGAGAAGAGACATTGATAAGGAAAAAAAGAAGTAGGAAGTGCTTCTAAATTCTGCTCAGAGAATTTGGAGGGAGAAAGAAGAAAAACTAGCAGCATACCTCTAGTTGTGAATGGAAAAAAGACTGGGAAGGCAATAATTTATTCTTGTTTTGAACTCTGTAGACAGTCAACAGGCAGAGACAGTGAAGAGGCAGCAATACCAATATAGTCCTCAGAATATGAGAAAGGTTTGGTGGCTGATTGGGAAGGCTACATCCATTCCATTAGTTTTGGGTAAAATCTGGAAATCTACTATCTGTTTTGAAGCCTTTAATTGAATATTGTAATGACTTCTTAATATTAAAAGTATTATTAATTATTAATGTTAAAATATTAAACACATCACAATTATTTTAAAATATTAAAATGCCATTAATTATTAAGATAAAATATTAATTAATTTCCAATTCTGAATTGCATGAACCACAACTATATTTTTTTTTCAGTGGTAAATCCAGGTCAAAAAAAAAAAAAAAACAACTACTTCCCAAGGTCAAGAAATTACTAAGGGAAAAATAAAGTTCAAAAATATCTTCTCAGCAACAAGACTAGAAATGATGTTGGAGTTCTACAGACCCATTTGTTGTTATCAAAATCCTTAGGTTCATCTAAGTTTGCGGATGGAAAAAAATCTCAAGTTGATTTGATATAATTTAAAGGAAATATTAATCAGCATTTCAACAATAAAGATGGGAAAAAATAAAACCACCCACACAGCAGAGCCTTCCTAACATTGGAGCCACTTAGAGCTTCCTCCTGTTCATGTATCCAACTCATTTACATTTGATACTTCTTCAAAACTCTATTAGACTGGAATTTCTTTCACAGGCTTCTAAGACGTTCCTCTATAATAATGCTCTATCATTTTTGCTATCCAAAGACATCTTACTGTTGCCACAGTAAAAACGTATACATTATTTAGTGTTATAAATAATTCTTGTTATAGACCAGGTACTAAACTGCTACTTCATATTCATTGTAGCAAGATAATCTGTTTCAAATTTCTCCAGATAAATAGGTAGCCCAATATATTCCAAGGGAAATAAAAGAAGTATGTTCTGCTTCTTCAATTGAGCAGTTTTAATGAGGCAATGGTTAAAAAAAAAAATTCCCCAATGAGAGATGGCACTGAAAGTTGTAAAGTTGTAATCACAAGGAGATGATATCCAAGCATAATTTTATTTACAATGTATCTGATAACATTACCTTCTGGGCTATCTATAATATATTGCTGAGTACGCTCTCTCAATACATTTACAATCTATTCATTGTTAACAGACACAGGGTTGGTAAAAATGGGTCGGAAAAGTAAGTGAAGAGTTCTATGGATTAACCGGAAGGCAAGATCCTAGGAACTTTTCTTAAAGCAAAACAGATTGTGGATTTTATATTTATCTTTTTTCAGTATTAATTTTGAATATTTATGACCAAAAATTCAAAATGGGTGCTTTAAAAATAAATCCAGAAAATCAATAATTTGCCCTCAGATTAATGAAGTACAAGGTACAATTCTTGAAGATTCAATTTACACGGACTCTGAAACTGAGAATAATGGTCACGTGGATTTAGCTCAGCCAAATCCTGCTCTCCATCTATTATCATCATTAAAGTATATTGTTGCTTTGCTTAAGATATGATTATATTGCAAAGTAAGATAGAATACAGTTCTTGGCACAAAATAGGAACTCAAAAGATTTGATGGATTTATGAACCAGTTAGTGAATCATTTATTCATGCTTTCTTTCATTCAGTATTATTGATGGAACATGTATTATGGAAGTGGCTAAGATCTCACATTCTGGAGACAGATTGCTTGTATTCAAGTTGGTTCTGCCTCTTGCCAGCTGCGTGATTTGGGACAAGTTACTTAACATCTCAGTGCCTCAGTGTCCTCTGTAAAATAGAGAAACTACAAATACTAATAATACCTACCTTATGAAGTTTTATGAAGAATGTATTATATTTATTAAGAATTTAGAGAAAGGTTGGGTACATTGTGTCATATAAGTATTTGATCAATAAATGGATACATAAAGGTAGGTATATGATAAAATTCCCAGCACAGAGAACAGAACAAGATCTCTATTCCCAATGTACTCAAAATACTCAGGTATTCTTCTAGCTCAGAAATGCCTAATGTACACACAAAAAACTTTTAATTTAAATGAAAGTTTAAGTTATGGGCTCAGAAAGATGGAATTTACCAAAAGATCACATGATGATTAGTATCCCTTCAAATAGACAAACCTTCTCTTTATTCTTGTAGGCAAAACGATGAAGTCATTGAGATATGTGTTCATCATTCCCAGAATCTTCTTCCTTTGTAACGGCTCTTCTCATTTAAAGGAGAAATGATCTAACATCAGCTTACTACATTTTTAGTTGATATTCTAATTAACTTTGTATGTTTGTGAATAATTTCCAGTGTCTCTTCAACCCTGCATGTAAAAATTTTAAGCTTTTTTCCATAATGATAAAATGAAAGCATTTCATCCCTTTAAAAGATTTATAGTTAGGGCTTGACCAGTAGAACATTTTGGAGGAGAAGAAAAGGGTCCCCAGAAGAATTAATATACTATAAACTATGTTCTCCACACCCTATCAGTCTCAAATATCTATTGATTCCACACCATTTCTTTCTCTATCCCCAGCACCACTGCCTCAGTTCAGGTTTTCATCATTTACCACCAGAACTGCTGAAGTCTCTTTCTTTGCTTCCCATCTTGCTTGTTCTTCTATATTCCATTATCTGCACTACAGACAGGATGAGCTTTCCAAATGACAGCCCTGATCATGCTACTCTCAAGTTCAAAAATCTTCTAACAGGATAGCATACCTCAGCAGAGGTTCTAAACTTGGTTGCCCATGAGACTTATCTGGCTGAGCTCCTTGTCTCTGAGGTTGTTGATACAGTATGCATTTGATTAGACCCAGGGATTTTGATGAAGCCTCTCCATGACCAATGTTTGAGAGCCACCAGCCAGAAGCAAAAGGCAAGGTACACGAACCCTCTCAGGATTTGTCCTTGCCAGTCTCTCTCCACTCCTGTACACCTGAGCCCCTCTAGCTGGAGTTCCTACCTCCACACCGTGCAAGTGCTTCACTCCTGGCCCAGTAGTCACCTCCCTTGTGTGACCCCTGGTGACTGCTCTGCAACAGTTGGTAGCTCCTTCTCTAGTATTTCCACTCTGCCTAGACTACATTGCACACTTCCTTACTTTTATAATTACGAGAATTTATATTGCATGTAGTGCTGGAATAATGGCATTTGAAAATGCACAGTTCAACTGGACAAAAATAATCAATGCAAAACAAAATCCATTTTTCATTTATATCTGTTGGATAACATTAAAGACAGTTCCAATACATAACACTCCTCCTCCCAATTTTTTCTCTCTTTCCAGTTTTCTCACACCCATCTACTATAGTACCTTTCTCTTCCAAACTCCCTGGAGATTCTCCCACACACCCAGTCCTACTTGACTTTTATCCTTCTCATCCATCTTCTTTCCTCCTGATTTTGCAATTTGAAAGTTTCAGAGAAAAATAACACTTCCCTTAGAAGTCTGGAAATGCCAAAGAACCACAGCTGTAGTTGTATTTCATGTATAGGAGTTGTTCCTAGTGGTTAGAGAGAAGGGAGATTTGGGAACAATCATACAAAATCCTGCCATCTCAGCTTGAGCTCCTTCAAAACAATGATGTCTTAGTGATTTTGATTTCTCTGTACAAACTCAGATCTCAAAATATATTATAATATTAGGTGACCAGTGTGTTTTTAGTATGTATTATACCTACCTACTTATCAGAATTGCCTTAAGGAAAATGTAATTTGTTTGCTTTAGGGGAATATAGAATCAATAATGTAGGAGGGTAATTTGTCTTCGTCACAATTTCCTCTTTTCCTGCCACCATCTAAAGAAAAATTCTCCTGTTTCTGTGTGTTCCAATCACCATAGTTATGTAACAAATTGCTCCAAAGTTAGTGATATAAAAAATTCTTTATTTTGCATGCAGATTCCTTAGAATAGGTATTCAGGGAGGACTTCACAGGGCAGTCTTCACTGGGGTTATGTGGTTGAAGTCAGAGGGCTGCTGTCACCTGAAGGCTTGACTGGGGATGAGGATCCACTTCACTGGGGCTATTGGTTGAATGTGTAATGCATATGCGCGGAGTTGCTTGGGTAGCCTCATGACATGGCATCTGGCTTCCTCCAGAGCAAGTGGCTCAAGAAGATAAATTAGAAGCTGCAGTGCCTTTTATGATCTAACCTCAAAGTCACACATTGTCACTTCTGCCCTGTTCTATTGATCACTCAGGGCCAGTGTTGATTCATTTTGAGACAGGACTACACAAGATTATGGATATTGGAGATGTGCATCATTGGGTACCATCTTGGAGACTGGCTACTCTCCGAATGTCTATCTACTCTTTCCTGAAAGATAAATTGTGCGCTAATTTAGCTGCTGTAACTGCTGTAAGGAATAGAAAGCATGAGGTATTGAAAACGTAACATTTTGTAGCTGGAAAAGATCAAGAGGTTATAGTCTAATTCAAGTGTTCTTAAATCATAGATCTGGAAGTAGCTTAAGGGATTAGCTAATTCAACCGTTTAGTTCATAGATAAGAAAAGAGAGGGTCAGAAAGAACATTTGTGGCAGAGCTGAGACAAGTGGTCAGAACTGCTGTATCCCAGGCCAATAAATAATCAAATGAAGCAAACACAAACAAAACTCTCTGGGAAAATCTGAGAAAGAAAACTGCAAATGTGTTCTTTGATGTGTAAAAGTAATCTGAATTTGAGTAAACATTATAAATTGCATATTTTTTGATGAAGTATCATGCAGTATATTTGTGGAGTTTTTTCTTGGTAAAATGCACTGCACACTAATTTGCGTGGGCTTTATTTGCTCATAACACTGTATTCTATTACATGTTCCTAATTGTGCTAATTTACTGATCATACAGTGTGGTCACTGGCTCAGAAATTAAAATTAAATGGAAGATTTTTCATTCATTTATCTCTTAACAATTATAGAAATATTAAAAGAGAACTTTAAACTAAGACATAGAGTAATGAAGATTTTTTAAATTAATTGCACAAGTTAATTAAAATCTTAGAAAGCACTTAATTAAAAGGCAAATTGTGAAAAATAGAATGTCCTGAATTCTGTTTTTCATTGCCTAGAAATTAAGTCCAGATAAATTTCACTAATAGTTTCTTTCAATATGAAGTTCTTTTACCTACTCGAATGAAGGTCACAGATAAATCTATTTTTAAACTACAGCTCTTCCTTCATTATTTTGACAACTTGAATTGAATATCACAAGTTACAGAGTGCAACTATTTTATAGACTTTCTTTGCAATTGGAATAAAAAACAAATAAAAGTGGACATAAAAAGGGTCATTTGATTTTGAAAGTTTAACTACTGCTACAGTTACAGATTGACATTCGTAGGGATAAAAATACTGGCCTTGCATTAGTTCTGCCATATATTTTGCTTTGGCTCCTTAAGAGAACAGGATGTGACAGGGGAGAAATATACATTTTCAATCTGTTTTTTCTTCAGAGAAAAATACACCTCATTTCTATGACCTAGGAGAACACTGTGCTGGGATAGGGTGATGTGTCAATGTGGAGGTGTAACTCTGTGCAGTGTTTGGGCTTAACACGGGATGGAGGAGTCTGATAGTTTATTTACATTCTATCTACATTGCCAAGTATTTCTTCATGAAGTCTTCATTTTTAATTTTTGAGACTAAAATAGTTATAGCCAGCTAATTATTTAATCTCTTTATCTCCATTTAACATACACATAGGTGACTTTAAATATTATTTTCCTGTAGTTGCAGTCCTAATAATTAGCTAATTTTACTAGATATTTGGCTAAATGGTAAATGCAGCAGGAGCTATGCAGAGTCCAAATGCAAATAATCATTTAATTCTAGATTATTTACTATCCTTGTATTTTAAAATCATCCTACATAAAATGTTAAAATTACACTTTACATATCTATTATTTAATGACCCACACTGCTGTATCCTAGTCTCCTGTTATTATACCAGCAAACCACCCACCAAGTTTTCTCTGTGCAGCTGAAGGCCCACAGCACGCTCCTGAGACTAAAACTGCCAAAAATTATGAGTCTTTTTCAGGGCAAAGGAAATGACAATAGGGAGAGTTAGCAGTTTTAACTTAAACTGCATTTTAGTTGAGGCCTGTGCGTAAGACAGTTTTAGAATTGATGCTTTGTAAAGTTCATAATGAACAAGGGTTAAAAAATTATTAATAGACTGGTTATTTTATAGGTAAAATTTCTAAGGAAAAAAATATACATCCAACAGAAAACCCAATTTGTATAATATATGTCCTTTATGTCCTTGTAGTTTGAATGTAGACTTTATTTCTCGCCTCTGATTTAATGGTCTTTTTTTATCCCTGCTTTATTACTTTGTTATTGTGAACTGCTTTGCATCAATTCGATACCAGCTTGAAAAACTGTTGTTGTAAAGTATGTAATACTGATACTAATTTTGTAAAATCTCCAAATGCCCTCTCCATCCCTCTTGTTTACTCTTTATATTTCTTTCCTTCCTTCCACGTTTGCTTTGGCTGACAAACTAGTGCCTGCCTAGTGAGTTAGTTAAAATGGCAACATTAATTTTTATGCGTGGAAGCACATCAGCTACACTGGGAGGGGAGGGGGTGTGAGGAGGAAGGAGTCAGGTGGAACAAAACAACTGAGCATGTATATTGCACCAAGCTGTGCTGTCACAAGAAAATGCTCTGGCAATCATAAATCATAATCATAACATAAGCTTTTTATCAAAGATGCCAGTGAACAAAGGGTTGTAATCATTTTCATGAAAATCCTTTTTCTTGGCTTGAAAGCTTCTTCTCACCCCTAGACCAATTAGAATGTTCACCTAACCTACAGTCTCCTTGTTCCTTGTTTAAAAGTTCCACTGTCAGGATAGGGATAGAAGGGCATTTAATAATAAATAGACAACAAGTATGTAAGAAAACAGACAAAATTAAAATTGCAACTGTACCCTGTAGCACCTTTATGGTTCTTTACATTTTCTGGGAGACAAAGTAACCTGTTCACCTTGGACCTTCCAACAGTTTTCCATGGTCATGCTATTCCAGAAGCATTGTCTGTCTCACCTTTGCTGGTTGGCATTCCATCATGGTGAGATCCCCTGAGAGTTTGACAAGTAAGCAGGATTGGGTCCTGGAGACAGTGCATTCTTTGAAGCTAAAAATCTTGGGTGTAAGCCTGGTGTCAAAAGTTACTATGTGTGAGAATATGAACTAATCATTCTGATTCACAGTTTTTGATCTGTAATTCACATTTTTAATCATAAAATCACCTTTCCAACCTCCCAACAGGATTTTGAAGGCTATCAATAATAATAATAAAATAATAACAATAATAGTAAGTTTGTTTACCATGGCAATTTATCAGTCCTAAAGCACCAGCTAGCACAAGCATGGTTCTTTGCATTACTCTAGCCAACATTGCCCAATGTCTCTGTGGCTTCACATATAGGGCTGGGAATATGCCTGCTAGAATAACAGCTCCTCTAAGGCAGGGACTGTATTTTACTAACCCTCTGTGCTGCTCATCTATCTCATTGCCAGGCATTTAATAAATGATCAATAATGTTTGCTTAATAAACAGCTAAACAAATATGGTAGGCATCTGAAAAGCAAGTTAATTTTGCATTTTATAATCTCTAGAGGTAAAATTAGTATAATGAAGGGATGCTATAGGAAGACAAATATACGAAAGGTAAAAATTGAATCCAAAAATGGAATAGGATATCTTGCTACCTTTGAATTTTCTTAGCAGAGGTTATTGTATTCATCAGGAAAAACGAGGTGATGCTGCAATAACAAACAATACCAAAGTTCAAGGGCTCCAAACAATATCATTCATGCTCTACATCCATCATGGGTTGGCATGGATGCTTTGACCATTTGAATCACCCAGGCTGATGGAACAACCATTATCTTGAATGTTGCTAGTCATCAGAGTTGAGGGAAGAGGAATGTCCTGTGGAGGTTTCTGGGTGGATAATTAAATGCTGCAGCATCTGAGCTTTTCCACTCACAACTCACTGCCCAGATTTAGACATTTGTACTCAAACATAAGGATATCAGGAGATACAGTCCTAAACTGTACCCAGAAAATAACAATATTAATGACCACTATACCCAATCACTTACTAGGATGTTGTAAAGAGAATTAAACAGAAGTACTACAAGGGAGACTGAACTATGAGAGGTCAATCTGTAATTGGATGATTCTGCAGATGCACTTATTTTCCCAACCCTTATGCAATGTCTGCAAGCTTTATTTTCATTTAAAAATTTAGGATTCATTGCACTTGTATTATGACTTCTTCTAGGCCAGTAAGTTCTAAATAAACCTATGTCCAATGGCTTCTTATAATTATTAATTCTATTTTAATTGACTTGTATTTGTGTCTGTCACCCTTTTCTGGGTGGTTTGCTATAATTGTTATAGTCTACCATGTTTCCACAGCTTTCAGTATAGAAATGTCCACTAGTTCTTCCAAAATTTATTTTCTCTTTCAAAGAAGCACACTTTAGGACAATTTTTCAGTGTAAGATAACTTCTCAGTGGTCATAATGAGAAATATTTTTTGGAAGACTAGAATATACTTTTAAGAGGGGTTGATATTATATGGACACTGACTATGAAGGAAAACTGAAATTTCAGGCAACATCATGGGAAAGTACAGCTTTCTTCTAAGATGGTAACCTAGGGAGCCATTCTCCTAACAGATTGCTGTTTGTGGTGCCATATCCTGACATTCTTATATACCTTGCATCAGCATGGGTCTGTCTGTATACAATGAGCAGAGACAGACTTCTGTGGCTTGAGTAGTTGTTTTACAAAGGCAAAGCTATAGCAAAGAAACCTACTGCCTCAGGTAGAAGAGAAATCCCATGATCAATGCATAGAATCTGGTGTTCTGGTAAATACGTAGTTCTTCTTCTGCACTGTTTTTGTTTGATAATTGTGTATGTGTGTGTGTGTGTGTGTGTTGGGGGTGAATTGATTATGAAAAACCCATGACTAAAATCAGGCCTCAAACTCTTCTTTTGAAAATATTGTTAGATGTTATGGTGTTTTAAGGAAAAGCAGAGGACACAGTGGCACACAGTGGTAAATGCATTTTATAAGAATCCTCACAGATAACAAATATGGTCACAGCGGCAGTTAAATCCCTCCTCCTAAGCGTATCTCAACATATGGTGACTCTCGTTGTGTTATTTTGCCTATAATGTTGTGGTTATCTGGGCTTGTGACAGTGGAGTAATTACAGGGTTCTACCCTCCCATTTTTGTTCACTGGTCTCTTGGGGAGAAAACTTAACAGGCATTTGTCTAGGCTACTCTGAATGAGAAGCAATTCTTCTCCTCTCTCTTGCTGAATGATAATGAGGCGATGATTGTGTTCCCCTTGGAAAGACGTGCTGACCTGTCCATGTTGGAAGTTTGATGTGTTTAACAGTCACTGTCATGAGACTGTGGAGAAAGTAGGGCAAGACAATATCTATGGGGTGACTAAAAATACACAAATGCCAAGGATGTACACCGGAATTTGGATAGTTCTCTTAAGTGACTGTCATGTGAGGAAGGAATGTGACAGAACTGCCATCTCATCCTAAGCAAGGTATGTCACAACTGATAGGTAAGGGCGTCACATCACTGTTTAATGGCTCTGGTTTAAAAAGAGCAGTATATTCTAGAATTTTCAAAATGGGAAAAATTGGCTTAGTTTGAAGCCAGTCTCTCTCAGTGTGTTTGTATCCATCAGCCTGAGAAAATAGAATTCTTATTTGAAATTTATCTTTGATGCAAAGGAGACTCAGAAGAAACAAATGTGAAGTCCTTAATAGCTCAATTTATTCATCATGAATTCTTACTCTTGATGTGTGACTTCATTTTGCCAAATTGTGTGGTTGGGGAATTATAATATAATTGATAAATTCAGGCCAATTGTGACTGAGGAGAAAGCAGGATATGGCAGTAAAACCATCACAAATACTCAATTCAGAATGTGGAGAGCCAGATATAAATGCCTAGCTGTGCAGTTTAACATACTTTATAGTCATACACAAATAACTTTGAAGGCTGAACTTTCTTTCCATTTTATTTTTTTAAAGTCCCACACATCCATTAAAACTGTTACTATAAAGATCCTGTAAGTTATATAGTGTAAGCATATCCATGTGCACTTAACTCATGATATAAAATGTGAGGATTCTGTGTAACTAAAAAGTGCCATGCTTACTTTTTCATATTTTATTGGATAGTTTTGCCTTATGCCTTATTTGTGGGTTCCTCCAGAAAAGCCCCAAAGGTCCTAAAACATATTTGGAATTATTTGGGGTTTTATGTACTTAATGAATACTTTGATAACTGTGAATATATAAAATTAACACAATAGACTATGTTTTCATATCTTTCAGAGAGCGGATTTTGAATCTGGAAGACAGTACTACTGGTAGAGGAATAGGTCCTCTCAGAATTCAGATCCCTTTTAGCACAAGAATTATCGACCCACAAGATGCATAATGTTTCCTTAGTTTATTATATCCAGACCACTGCCACACAGGCATGCTTAGGCTTTGTGTGTTGGAGAGTTCAATACAGAACACTGATGTAAGCCCACTCCAAAGCTAAACGTAATCATTACATCACGATTCTTGTTTCTCTATCTCCCCAGCACGCTTCAGCGTATCCCGTTGTAATAATCCACATTGCACATACACATAATTGAATTCAGGTCACAATTCAAGCAAAAACTTCTCTGGAATACTAACTCACAAGCATCACTCTACAGGAGAGTATTCTGCACAGAGGATACAGAGATGCTGAGGTTCAGCCCACGTGACATACAGTGCTTCTGAATACCAATGGTGTTTGCTATTGAAAGACCTTCTTCAGATGGAAGCCCAACTTTTCACATATAAGAATCCTTACAATAAAACCAGAGGCTCAGAACTACAAATAGGTTGATAGGCAACTAATTCTAGTGGCATACGGTTAGGAAATAAGGTTTATTTGTGGTTCAGCAACATAATCACATGTGGGGCATTGCCTATAAATCACAGGCATTTCTTGTTCCTGCTAAATGGTGAACTAACCTATTACCAAGTCTCTTAAATGTTACACAATCTAGATATGTGAGCAGAGGTATCAGTTATATTAGGAACTCCTGAAATTTGCATAAAAAGGACAGAGCAAAATATCTGCCTGGAGGTTGCTGTGCTGTATTACATTTCAAACCAAAAGGAGACATTTGCTTTAGTAATCTCTAGCTCCCGTCCATAACTATAAAAGCCTTGAACCGTATAGGCTACAGGGTGTCATACTCAAGTGTTGTCAGCATTGAACAAAAGTCTTAAGCACAATAAATCAGAGCAGCCAATACAGCAGTAAACAGAGTTTTAAACAACGGCTCATGAGTTGAGCAGGGCCTTTGGAGATACATATTTTGAAATAAAAAAAGGTTAGACTTTGTGAACATTGACTACAAAGTCTTTAAATGAATGTTATACGAATTTGAGAGACGAAGGAAAAAAGCATTTGAGAAGGCTAATTAATTGGACCGCTCTTCATTGTGCATGCCAGCAATGTTGGAAATATATTTATCAATACACCTTTTAGTCACACAAAATGGACACCATCTAATCCAAAGAAGAGAATCAGGGATGCACAAAGGCACTGTTGAATGTCTTCTGACGATAGTTTGGTGAGTGAAATGTAAAGCCAGGATTTACAAATATTACACAAGTGAACACTGTTACTTCACTCAGGCTGAAAAATCCTGTTCAAATCCAATAAGTGGTTTAAGATGTGCAAATAGAGCCTTCTGCAGGGAGTCAGGCATTAGAAGCCACCTGGAGCATGTGCTAGAGATTGTATCCATCAATACAGCAGCTGGGCTGAAATTATAAAGAGAGCTGCTTTTCATCACGCTTGTTTTAATGCATACATTTCTCCTGTCACTGGCACCCCAGGAAAACTACTAAGCACAAAAATGAATGGTGCCCATTACCTGATATTCATACTTGTGACAACAGAGGAAAGAATCACAACACAACAGTAAGCAAAAATTGATATCCAAATTATTTTTAAGTTGCTGCAGTAGGAGAAAATCTTGAAAACCAATGGGCAATATTTTAATATGAGAAGTGGGGAGGGAAGCACAATCATTTCATATCTGATTACAAATTTCCTTGTCCTGATATGATATGGACAGAATCTATCATTATTTTCAAAGAAGGATCACATTTTAAAATATATTTTGTACTAAAAGAGGAAATGATGTCCTCTCTAGTATGAGACTTATGTAAAATGCTGGTTAGGGAAAATATTAGCAGACTGTGGTTGGATCCAACCCATTCCAATATTAGTGACAGAGACCACATTCCCTGCGGGGTTCTGTAGCTGGGCTGATGGACTGATATTCAGACATTTCTGGCATTTTATGTGGCTCATAACTGAATGGCAAATGCCAGCTAATTGTGCTTTCATGATGATGGTACAATCCATATAACACACTATTATACTGATGCCTTTAGAACAACATGAAAACAGCTTCAATAAGAGCTAAGTGTTAAAAAGGCAAAAAACAAAAAATATCTTTGGTAACAAAAAGGAGATCGGTGGTTGCTTCACATATGGACTGAGGATGAATTTGACTGGAAGGAGGCATGAGGGAAGTTTTTGGGGTAATGGAAATGGACTCTATCTTTGTTGTGACAGTGGTTACACACATGTACATATTTACCAAAGCTCACTGCAATTAAAATGGATGTATTTCATGGTATGTAAATTATACCTCAATAAAGTTGATTTTTTTATAAGCCTAGGTATCAAAAATATCATTTTAATATGTTGCAGTCTGAAAACAGAAGTGATATTTTACATAAGCAACCTCAATTTTCTCCTCTCCTTTTAATTTGTTGAATATTTGCACATCCACACTTCCCTGTGTAAGAGGAGTTATCAAATTTGTTGAGATTGTTGGCTTTTATTCAAGTGAATTTGTCTATCAGAAGGAAACTTTCCATATGTGGGATGGGTTGAGGTGAGTTAAGAAAACAGGTCCTGACTTGCTGCTTAAGACTGTAGGTTAAATTGATATGATTTTTTTTTTCCCCAGCACAAAGTAATGTATGGTTCACAGAGGAGGCTGGTGTGGCAGTTCACGGAAAAGCATATCTTTAAATTCAATGGAATGAATACTGAGCTGTGAATATTAAAAGGCCTAAAAATCTTCCTAAACTACCTCTATTAATGTTTTCGACTCTGGGTCACTTAGCCTTAAAGCCTCAATGTCTTCATTCGTAACTTAAAAAAGCTGTGCCCAAGCTATGGTTTTTATGCTAATTTAATTTTAATAAACTTATTTTAAACAATATATTTTACAGAACCACAATAAATAAAATAAATAAGAGTAGATCTATTCTGGGTGAATTGGGAGTGGGGCTCTGCAACTTTGCACATTAGACTAATACTACATTGACTATTTTATGCATAAAACTTTGTACCTATATCATATAGATAAAATATATTTTACCAAGTTGCTGTCCGAAAAGTTCTACCCATTCATTCCCACCACCAATAGATAACATTCTTTAGGTCACTAAGTGGTGAACGGGTATGCTACATATTTTGGTCATGCCTAGCCTTGGATCATCTTGAAATCTTAGTTTTTTGAGCTTGGATTTCACTTTAGAAACCTTTGAGATGATTCATATTTCCTACGTGTAGGTCAAATACTTCAGAGACAAAAAAGGTCTTGGGATACACCTTCAATCAAAACAAAGTACCTTGGAAATTTTCCTATTCACTCACGCATTTATTGAGAATCATCTATGTGCCAGGCATTTGCACTAGGTTATGGAGATGCAAATTTGGGTGCAACTTGGTTCATTGCCATTAAAAAGTTCATAGTCTAGTGGTAGGATCAAAAAGGTACATTCTATTAAGACCAAGGTGCCTTGGTAGCTCAGACGAGAATCCCGGTAACAATTCTGCTTAAGGCAGTTTGGAGTAGCCTTCATACAGAAAATAACAATTGGTTTGTGGTTTTAATATTTAACCAGATGGATTCTGGAGAGAGGGATTGGGTATGATGGGCACAATATTCCATTAGAGGCACTAACATATATGGAAAAGTCAGGAGTCATAAAAGTTCACAGCATTGTTAAAGATAGGTGCCAACCTCATGAGGCTCAGTATGTGGCCGCCTTGTCCTTGTAACGAATTGGGAAGAATGTGTCAAGCCACACATTGTCTGATAGACCTACCGAAAGTTAATGAAAACACATCTTACTTTTCCTTTACGGTCCATTTTCTAGGATTTTCCCTTAAAATTCTGAAATTCCTTTTACATCAAAAAGATGAAAAAAGAATGCATAAATCTAATTATTTTTAGTCTTCCTAAACTACACTTTAAAGGTCTTTGAAACACTTTCAGAAAATAGATAATAGTTTACACCCTATTTAATCCCATGTATAGATCAATTTAAGAATCGCTTTAATCAAATTTTTCTGAAAATTCAAACTGTTAACACAAGTTAAATATTTTAAAAGTGTTAAATATTTAGAGACGGACTATTGGAAAAGCCTTCGTTTGATTCTTATGGTTCAAAGTGATATCTGACGTTAAATAATATGATTGGATATTTAACTTCTATGAATCAAAGACCCTGGAGTATTTGTAGATTTGTCTTGTCAATACCAAATTAGAGATAGACACAAGTAGAGCCCAGACTCAGAGAGAAGAGAGCTAAAACTTGGCACTTACCTTGGGATCATGTGAATTTTTAAAATCTGTTTTCTTGAAATTTAACCATTCCATAATGAAAATCTATCATAATATGATTAGCCTTTAAAGTTCATTTGAGCCTTCTAATACTATAGATAGAAAAAATAAAATCTACTATGCTCACAATACACAAATCAAAAAATCACAAATTCCTTCAAATCATGGGTTTCCTAACTCCTTGCCTACCTCTTCAAGGCTAGTTATGAATTAATTTTAAAGTGAACAAATTCCAGCATGTGAATTTCAGCTACCATATTTCAGAAAGTGGGCTGCAGAAGCAGGAATTAAGCATAAGGTCCTAGCGACTCACCCTCTTGATTTAACAATGGAGGAGTCTGAGCACAGGTTGAGCAAAATGAGTGTTTGGTCCTCCTTAAGTCATTTCTCATTGTTAGATGAGGGAGAGTAATTCCAATCATTTATTTGAAGGGAACACTGTAAAAAGCTTAAGAATATTTGTTTACTAAAAATAAAATCATCAGACTTAAGAGAGGAAAAATATTATATCCATCACCTATAGTGAGTATTCACTTCAAAATTCTATTACCCCCAAACAGAGAAATTGAAGAGAATTGTAATCTTTCATGTTTCTGTCTTGTCTTGACTTGTTCCCCATGATGTTCTTATTCTGTGTTATTTTTAGTTGGCAGTTAATAATGCAGATTCCCTAGCTAGGAAAATTCAGTGTTTTTTTTTTTTTTTCTTAAAAGGACAGGCTTTAAAACAAACAAATTATCTAAATATCTACTTGGTTAAAAAAAAAAACAAAAGGTGGAACAGGTTTCTGGACACTTTGGTTCAGAATTCAATTTATATTTTTAAACAAACATGCTGAATTTCTGTAGTGGAAATTTGTCATTTGGTTTCTTAAATCAGTTACAGTTTAAGCCATTGATTCATGAATCATTCAAAAAAGTAAGCCCAAGTTACCAGCATACGACAGCAAGAGCTGGATTCTCAGAGGCAATGGAACCATGGCTTGTTTATCTTGGAGAGCATTCTTGTCATAATTTTTACTGTGCACATATATTTTGTTGGCAATTTTGTCTGTTTTTCCTATTCTCAGGTAGAACAAACCAAGGGGAAAAAAAAAACAGATAAAAAGACAAAAGCACTGCTAGCTGGCCCTGGTAAAGTTATTAAAGGATTGATGTCCTCTCCAGTGGAGGAGCAGACTCGCTTTTTTTCAGTACAAGGGATGGGGAGAGTATATGACGAGTTCCTGGACAGGAAGGGGAGAAAAACATTCACCATAATGTTAAACCACCACCTACTGGCTGCCCCAAACCAGCAAGTGCTTTTCCAGTTAACTGTGTGAGTGACTGGCCTAGCCTACTTGAATAAGATGCTGAAGAGGGTAACCAAACGAGAAGTGAGCCACCGGACATGGCATGGGTGCCTGAGAACACACACAGGCCCATTTCTCTAGGTTCAGCTCCAAAGATGGAAGCCACCGTAGGCAGAGAGTCAGAGCAAATGACACCTCAACCTATCACTCAAGTGCAAGGGATTAGAGAAAACCTACAAGCTCTAAAGCTGATAAAAGATAGCTACCGGGACTTCCCTGGTGGTCTAGTGGTAAAGAATCTGCCTTAAAATGCAGGGGATCTGGGTTTGATCCCTGGTCAGGAAACTAAGATCCCACATGCCACAGGGCAACTAAGCCGGCGCACCACAACTACAGAGCCCATGCGCCCTGGAGCCTGCGTGCCACAACTAAAGAAGAGAAAAAGAAACAAAACCCACACACCACAACAAGAAGAGAGAAGCCCGCACACCACAACAAAGAGCCCGTGCACCGCAACGAAAAGATCCTGGATGCCTCAACAAAGATCACGTGTGTCACAACTAAGACCCAACACAGCCAAAAATAAATAAAATAAATAAATAATAAAATAAATCTTTAAAAAAAGGAAAGATAGCTACCCATGGATGCTATAATAAATCTGTAAGTCTGGCTTCCAAGATCATTAAAACTAGGACTGTTGATAGAATAGTTTAGGGGGGTTGGGGGGAGACTTTGGAGAGTCATTTGAATCACTTTGCTTTCATTAAGCTCTGGGCTGCTTCCCACACTTGAGAGGGAGGATGCTCAAATGAAGGTAGAAATGGCTGCTGTCTCACTTGAGAGATAAGAGTGTGAAACAGATCCCAGGATGGGAAAAGACAGAGGTAATACCTAAAAACTGTAAGGTAGAAAAACTTTCTGGCTTAACTGTGTGAGGACCGAGGTTCAGATCCCGTTTTGGCATAAAGATGGTGATTGAATCTTTCTGAGTCTGTAAAATGGCGACACATAACACTGTCTTCATAGCAACATTAGAGGTCTATGAGAAATAATGTGAGTGAATATGCTTTATGAGGAATTATATGAAATGTCATTGTAAAGTGCACCCCTCAAGTCTGAACACATGAGTCTGAGTTACTTCTGGAGACACTGGTCTCTCAGTTCTGCCATTTAAAGTTTAGGCAAATTAGTCAAAGTACTTATAAATTCTTTGGGTTCTTCTTCATCCTTCTCAGGCATATTTTGTTTATGTTTAATTTGATGTTACCTGTTAATTCCTTTAAACTTTTGGGAAAACTAAAAACTTCAACATTCAACAAACTCCTACTATGTGCAAGACTCTATGCCAGGTGCTGGGAATTTTTAAAAATTATTTTAAAATTGTCCATCTTCTGTCAAAATATTTAGTTTTTTGTATTTCCGGGAGAAAACAATACATATTTAAAGGCTGCTACAAGTTTCTTTATCTCTTCTTTTTTGGAAACAAACCATTGAAGCATAATTTAGAAAACAAAAACAGAAGACAAAATTCTGTTACAATCTTATTATTTTGACCAAAAATTAAAAAAAAATGTTTTTCAAGATTACTGCTGCCAAGTGTTTTATATGTTGGGGACCTAATTTATAAGTGCTTTATTTACTTTGTTTCTCTGCTCACTTATACAGACAGAATCAATACAGAATTTACTTATTGCAAGCTGTGTAAGGTTCCAACAAGACTTAGTTCTTATATGGATTTTTCTTCCTCACTAAATGTATTCTCATTTTCAAAAGCTTTATGACCACAAAACGAAGAAGCTACACAATACTTAGATGGGGCGATATTATTTTTTCCATTTTAAAGAAACTGCTCCCATTTTTCTTTTATTTCAAGTTTACCTACAGCTAAGTATTTTCCTATTCAGTTGAAATAAGGGGTAGTTTTCACCTCAATTTAAGACCGGCTGAAATCATCCTTCCACTCCTGAACAGTGTCCATAATCTGAGGGAGAATGACAAACCATCGATCTCAGTTGTACTTGCCAAATATGAATTTTCAACAGATTCAACTAAGAAAACATTGTGACACCACTGTGTGTCTGCATTTCATTTCTATGAAAGATCAGACTCTTTTTGCCCATGTGGAAGATAGGGTGACATTATAATAATTAGAGCGAGCAATCCGAGAGGCAACATAGCAGTGAGTCCAAGTGTGGCTCTAGAGTCAGATTCACGGATGTGAGTTCTGATTCCAATGGTTCCAACACTCACTAGTCACGGGACTTTGCCAAGTCAACGACTGCCCCCCAAACCGTGTCTGGTTTTCCTTGTCTGTGAAATACAGATAATTACTCTATACGGATGGATGTTTAAGGATTACGTGAGACAAAGCATGTAAATTCATTGAAGGACGCATGGCTAGTAAGAACTCAATGGATATGAGCTATTATCATCATTAATTGAGACTAACTTCTGATGTTCCAATTCTATGCTTGATCCTCTCTCTGGTAATTGCATCATACTTTTAAACACAGGTTTGGAAAGCTGGATGTGTTAGTATATCGAGTATGTAACACATTGCTGCTTTTCTCCCTTAAAGTGATTAGAAAACTCCTGCGTTGTATCATGACCAATAGCAATATGTGTGCATATTACAAAGAAGTAAATGTCAACAAAATGTGTCCTACAAACATCTTCTTTAGCTGTGTCTTTTCTGAAGGCAGAGAGAGGAAAAGCAGAGACAAAGGAACGGCTTAGTTACTTGACTGACCCAAACAGAGCTTGTGGAACCAGAGCTAAAGCCCTTTTAAACCTTGAGTAAGGCCTCTTCTCCTAGACAATAACCTCAATGCAGTGGTTCTGCTCCTTGGGCTTTGTACTGAGTAGGCTTAGCCACACCTGCCAAGATTATTGCCCTGGACCATGGTTTCTCAACCTTGGCACTACTAACATTTTGGTCTGAATAATTCTTTGTTGCAGGTGACTGTCCTCTGCACTGTAGGATACTCAGTAGCATCCCTGGCCTCTATGCATGAGATTCCAGTAGCATCTCCCTGTGCCTCTAGGTTGAGAAAACCAAAAATGTCTCCATAAATTGCCAAATGTTCCCTGACGGGCGCAGTCACCCCTAGTTGAAAACCACTGTTCTGGAACACGCGGAGTGGGACTTGTGCAGGCTCCACCCACCAGTGCTTCTGCTTAAGAATTCACCAGAAAAATAAGCCATCATTGAGTTCACTTATCAATAAGCCATTTTCATTCCCAAATCACTTGCCTATCTGCCCTTTTTAAATTTAGGCATTCATTCATTATTCTTCACTTAAAAAAGAATTATTGAAAGACTACCCTGCACCACCATCTTAGTTTGGGCCCTGCAATGCTTGCCTGCACTTCCTGCATTGTTTCCTCACTGTCTCTGCCTTTACACAGCCCTCATCCATTCCTCGGACCATGTCTCCCTCCGAGTTATCGAATGACTTCCTGAAACCCAAATCTGATCTCACTGCCACTCTTCTTAAAATCCCTGCAGCTTCAGGATGAAGTCCAAAAATTTAAGCCTAGCACACAAACGTTCATGATCTGGTACCTGACAGCATGATGCTCTGCTGAACACAAGTTCCCAAATATACATGATCTTTTTTTTTTTTTTTACATTTCAAATTTTATTTTATTTATTTATTTTTTATACAGCAGGCTCTTATTAGTCAATCCCAATCTCCCAATTCATATATACGATCTTTTAAACGTTCATGCTTTTGCACGTCTACCAGCAATGCTCTTCACCTTAACCACTTGAATTAATTCTGATTGCTCCTTCAATGGTCCGCTCTGTCATTCTTTGCTCTGGAAAGTCTCCTTCACTCCCTGGATAGCATCAGAGAGTTTCCCCATTCCACTGACCATATTATATTAAAACACATCTCAGTCTATTATAATTGTTTATACTTCTCTTTTTCCGCTGGAATGTAAGTTCTGTCATTATCATACAGAACCTGGTTCAAAGTTAGTAAATAAAATAAAAGTTAATTAAATCCAATTACAAAGAACAATTGGGAAATCCACTAAAATTAGTGTCCTCCTATTGTATTGCCTCATTTATTTCGTATCACTTACCATTATGGTAAATTACAAACTGTTTCTGTTTATTCACTCATTTATTTTCTACTTCCACCCTCCAGTACCACTAGGATATGTTATAGGAGAGTAAGGAACATTTTCTATGTTGTTGACACTGTTTATCAGCACTTACAATGGTGCTGGGAAGATAGTAAAAACTCAAAAAAATTGCTGAATAAATAAATACAAAAAGTGGGCTGAAAAGCAGAAGCTAGTTAATAAAACCAAGAATGACTGGTCACAGATGTAGGAAGGGAAGTGAGAGAATATATTCAAATAAGAAATAAAATATTTTATTAATGTGTCATAATTTATTTGAAAAGTAAATACACATTTTGAGAAAGCATACAACAACAACAATAAACTTAAACCTGGATAGAAGAAATAGAAAGGGCTTCCAGTTTTTTCTGCTACCTATAGTAAACAGACTTGACAGCTGCTGTTACAAATGAAAAGAAAAGTTTTCATGCACAGGGTTCATGTTCTCATGACTGATGGACATTTCCTTTTGAATATATGCCTATTTATAATCACAAATAAAATTCCTGTTGTCTCATGAACAACAGACTATGAGTCTTATGGATTTGCCTCCAAGAGTTAAATAACCTCCTAATTCCACTTGACAGTAAAGATAAATCTACTGTTCTACTGTGATAGATAATCCTCTGCATGGGGTGGTGGGACTGGGAGAGCAACAAGGAGGCAGGGGAGAGGGGACATCCATCTTGCTAAGCAATTTATGAATTGAACCCTAAATCCTTAATGTACTAGATGGTGAGTCAGTGTGCTAATGCATACTTGATTGAATTTGGTTTAAAATGCTAAGTTAAAGTGTGCAGGTGTCTTGAGCAGGTGCACAGTATTCTGCTAATAAACAGAAGACATTAAACCTGAGGCAAGGCTTATTCTGCTACATTATAGAAATTTCACAGACCTATAGAAAATACATGAAATATTGCTTTAGGGAGGGCTTTTCATTCAGTATCTCTTCAAACCCTGTAAATCAAGAAAACAATGTGCTAGTTCAAATTTGTTCCATGAGGTTCTTTTCTTAAACATTTACAATGAAATATAATGATAATTCCCCCCTCTACTAGAGTATCATTGTATTTACACAAGTGGGTCTGAAAAATACTGTACTTGAAACCTCAAATATATATATATATAAATCATATCATGCTGTATTTTTTCTGAAACACTTATGAGCACAGTTGGAGTCCCACTGTCATAATGAAAAACTGCTGTTAATTTTCAGCTTATGGATGTGAAGAGGTGGGAACTCAGGCTGCACTGGGAATTAGTTTGTGCAAGCTACAAAGATCCACTATTTAAGGTGTGGCCAGACTTGAAGTAGCCTTCCCATTCCAGAAAGAGGACCAACTGTCAAGGGAGTGTTTTGCTCTGGGAGTGGCAGTTTTCTATGGGAAATGATCCCATATGAGAGACGCATGTGAAAAAATCTGGCATATTTTCCAGCTCTCCCCAAACAGGTTTAAATAAGATGTCATTCAATAACTTTTTCACACAAAATGCTTTAGTTTGGACATCTATCCTTATGGTGTTTATTAAAGTATCACTACAGGAGCAACAGCAAGTTTCATTATTTATTGTCCATCATGGAGCTAATTCATTGCCATATGTTAGGCACTAGAATTTAAATAGTGATACTATTTATTATTATAGACTAACTTCTTTGGTTCCTATAGTTCATGTCATAATCTATTGCACGTAGATTAGAATATGTAATAACCTACTGTGTATTCTATGTTAGATATAAATATGTTACATTTATCTAATACTTTTTTTGAATATTGATTATGTGAAAGTGGAGAATTTCCTGTTCACCATATAGAAGTGATTTTCCTATGTGCCACAACTACATTGGAAAACAATTATTCAGATGAAACCTAAACAAGATTCATAAGCAAGGTTTATAATGCCCCCTACATTGTGCTTTCAAGACTGAAACAAAATTTTTCTCTATTCTTTTCTTATCCCCCTGACATAGCCCTAGATGAAAAGACAACCCAAAGTTGGTCCCACAATTCCTAATGAAACACAAAACAGATACCAATTTCTAAACCTTGGTAAATATTACTGAACATCTCAAATGTTATCATACACTAAAAAAGTTTTATCTAAACATCACCATATTAATCATTAATCATACTCCAGGTTTATTTAGATATTATTAAAATATAATATATATACACTTAAGGTATGCAATGTGATGATTTGATTCACATATTGTATATTGCAAAATAACTACCACAATAAAGTTAGCTAATATCTCTATCTCTATTTTCTTTTGGGTTGGTAACATTTAAGATCTATTCCCTCAAAAACTTCCAAGTATATAATACAGTATTGTATTAAAGTTAGCTAATATCTCTATCTTCTCTATCTCTATTTTCTTTTGGGTTGGTAACATTTAAGATCTATTCCCTCAAAAACTTCCAAGTATATAATACAGTATTGTATTATATTGTATTGGATCTATTCAAGGAGAGGAGGCAAGTTATTTATTTCATCTAACCTGGTTTCTCATGCTACATCTTAGAGCTATTGTTTTCCTTGTTCCTGAGGATGCGAGAGCAGAGAGAGAGCACTCTGTATCAAATATCTTGATCTTCATGGACTTGGAACTGTTAAAAATTTTAGAAGGTGCTCAGGGTCAGAATTTTGTGCATGTTTTGCTTTCTTTTTAATTCCTTTGGTGCTTTAAATTCATGTAATACATTTTAGTGATTTAAAGTAGGATTAGCCTAGAGTGATTTTGCGCTAAAAGAGGTACTGTCCTGTCAGAAGCCTACTCATACTATCTGTATTTATTTTCCCCAACAGAAAACCATCCAGTAACCTGTAGGCTTTTTTTTTTTTTTTTACTTTTCACTCTGTGCTTTTAGTAACTAAACTCACTATAATGTGCATAACTCAAAGGTCTTTGTTCATTAGTTTTTCATCTTTTTACTGATGGTCCTGCAACAAATCATACAGAGCTTCAGGGCTCAGAATCACTTACAGATGTTTAAATGCAATACTTGACCAGTTGTTTGTGAGATATGGCACCATTTTTTTTTTCAAACATTAGTTTATAGTGGAGGTCAGTATGCAAAACCAGAATTAGTAATCTTCACCAAGGAATCAGCAGTCTATAAAGCTCTTCAAAATTTTCATCCCATATTTTTCAGATGCACATAATTTGAGATAAAATTTACCTAGCTCAGTTTTATTCTAATGCAGTGATTCTTAAACTTCAACATGCATCAGAATCACTTAGGGGATTTACTAATCCAGATTACAGTGTCTCACCCAAGAGTTTCTATTTCAGTAGATCTGAGATGATGGGTTGGTACTTTTAACGAGTTCCCAGGTAATGCTAATGCGGTTCCCAGTCCAGGATTGCACTCTGAGAACCAAAGTTTAGCATTACCCTAATAGAAAGCACTAAAATGATTTGAAGAGTTAATGCAACAATCAAGTGTTTCCTCAAGAAAGAATTCCTGGATTATTCCAAGAAAGCATTCAGTCTCCTATCCCATTAGTTCCAGAGCCAGCACTTACACAGAGCTTTGCAAATTTTTCTCTGCTTGTCTGTTTTCTTAACTTGACTTACATTCCTAGAGGACAAGAACTGTGTTTTGTTTATGATAATATTCTCAAGATACATTGAATTTCAACAGAGCATAATGTATAACGAGTTTATTGGTATATATTAAAGGAAAATAAAATGAGGGCAGATTTTTCTCTAACACTTTGCTTAGACAACATTTTACCACTTGGTATTGTCATTTCAATGTTAAAAGTGATCTTAAAAAGTATAATGTGAATCCAGAATAGTAAAAGAAAAAATGCTAAATCAAATCAGATATCACTTAATATCTTGAAAGAACCTAGGATGGGGGTTGGGAACCCGACTGCAGTATGAAGAAAGTTAGCTAATTTAAGAGTGGGCTACCAACTTCTTTAAATGAAAAGGAGAATTTAGTGAGGTGTAACTATACTGTAGACCCAAAACCAGTGACCACTTCATGCGAAGCTCTGCTTTTTCTGATCTTGAGGGTAATATCCCCGGATGTCTGCATCTCCCGCTTTTACACTGGCCCCACCCTCTGGTTGGGAAACAAGCCCGACTATCTGAGAAAGCAATTCTAAGAATTTGTCTGGAAAAGAAACTCCAAATTATTTGGAATGGAATAAATGGTTTCTTGAGTGGATTTGTTTAACCTTGGGAAAAATTTAAACTTAAATGGAACTATGATGAACCAGATCAAACTCATAAGTTCAATACTTTGTGATGTAAGAAATGATGTATGCATTTTTGAGACCTTAAGAACTTGTATATTTAAGACAATTTAGTCTAGTGACTTACCTAACATATTTCAATTTAAACATGTGATTGAGTGATGGATTTTCCTTGCTGTTTTTATTTGAAAGTTATGAGCATCTGATGTATCAAGGAGTACTGTAACACAGTATAACTTCAGACTCACCATATCCATAAATTAAATGTATTAGCTCTGCAAATGTTATTTACTCAGGTAAATTTTGTTAATCAGAAAACTGTGAACTACTTAACAACGAAACAAAAATTTTGAATTTATAAAGGCAGCTCGAAATGTTTAAGTAAGGTAAATTATTCAAGGTACGAGAGCCCTCTTAACAATGATTGTTAAGAAGTAATAAGATGATACAGAACTTGAACTTAAGAGACCAAGGAAGAACTAGTTTTATGAGCATATACCTTTCATAAATTCCATGCTAATTTAAAAAACTGAAGTCATTAGTAAATAATGTTTTTGTGTATAAAAGTCACCTATTAAGAATACCAAACACCTCATGCTTTTGGGGAGACAGCTACTTATGGCTGTACAGGTGTAGCTGCATAGACTGCACCTATTATTGGAATTGGCTTGGTCCACTGAAAAAAGGCTAGGGACCATTTCTAACTTTTGGCCATTGGATGACTGATGTAAAGGAAAGTCAGAGTCTAATTGTAATGATGTTGTACTTCCACAAAACACACAGGCATCAGGTTCATTTTGGTCCTTTTTGACCAGGAGCTGGACTGAGTTATATCTGTTAAAGAGGATTGAGTAACTTTCTCACAGTCCTGCTATTTCTTTAGATCTTTGCTTAAAAAAAATGTTGTACTCACTGAAGGGCAGGTAGGTCACTAAACAACATGTACCCATTCTTTAAAAAAACAGCTACTATTATACTGTAACTCTTTTAAAAGCATCCTTATTTCCTACCTCATGAAATACAGAACAAAATGCCTCATTTTCAGGATCTTTCATAATCCATCTCAACCACGCTTATGCCCCTCCACACTCCATCAAATATCGCCAAAGAGACTTGAGTGAACTTTCTCACTTTTCAAAGGGCACGTATTTATTCCCTCATCTGTGTGTGTACTTCTGTTGCTCTCCTAACTTAGAATCCCCTTACCTACTAGATTTGCTTATTTTAATCTCACTGAATTCCCATGTCCTCCCTGAAAATTTCCCTGATTCCTGGCTCTCACTGAATTCCTCCTTCTCTGTGACATTCTAGAATATTTATCCCTATGCCACACTGTTTAGCACTGATGTACATTTTATAAATATTGTACAACCACCATATAAACTGCAGTGGTATAATAGTTACCAAAAATGTTTATTAATCCCTTTAATACCTTTGTTTGCCTCCACCCCAAGCACACACACAAATGGACACACACATACACACACACACACACACACACACACACTCTTGCAAACTAGACCTTGGACTCCAGGACTATAGAGAAGTGAGGCGCAGCCAAATGTAAAGGAAAATGAATGAAGTTAATTTTTACCTTTCTAAGACACAAAGTCCACATTGCTGCATAAAGCATAGATTTGGGAAAAAGTCTAACTTAGTTTTCCTATGGCATAGAGGGGAAAAGAAGCAAAAATAAATGCTATTCTCACTGGACTTGGAGAGGAGAGACAATCAGAGGAAAAGAAGAGAAGAAAAGCTTAGAAAGCAGAAGCTGAAAGACAGTCTCTGGGACCTCAGAACCATGACAAAGGGGACAGAGTGTGGGTACCAATGAGTGGAGGCTTGCAGACGGCAGCCCTGTCACCCTGTCACCAGAATCCAGGTATGCGGAATGGCTGTACCCAAGGATCTTAGTGGATCCCAACCTATGACCTTCCTGCTCTCGACTCCACAATGCTGGGTAAAAAGTTGCTAAATACTGTAAAGTAAAGCAATCTTAAGTATTGTAAAGTATCATAAAGTAAAAAATATCATAAATAACTTCTAATATCTATAGGAGAAGGATTTACATAAGAGGGAAAATCCTTTAGTAACATAAAATAATAAAGAAATATGAAATTAACTACATCATTTTCAAAAGGAAGAAAAGACACAAGCTTGATAGAGTTATAGGAAGCACACTGATTACTTATCATTGCACACACCTGAGACAGTAGATTGAAAATCAACATTCTCTCTGCAATAATATCTTCAATAGCCCAATTTATGATGGCAAGTCCCCACTAAATTTGTCACCAAGTGTCCACCAGATATTTCTGAGTATGTCCTAGGGTTCTTCTACTTGTATGATTGGAGAAGTCTCTCTGCTTCTTCCCTCCTGCTGCCTCACCAGGTAGCTCTCTCTACAACTAATTACCCTCCTGATGAGCATAATTATTCTTTGCTGGTGACAGCAGCTGTGCGGGAGTGGGCTCCATCCCCCACTATCCCAGATCCAATTAGGCCTATCTCTAATTCACCCACATCAATGTTGACTTAACAGGACTTTACTGATGTTTAAGGATGGTGGAAAGGAAATAGAGTTCACAGCATCACTGGTCATTGGCTCTGTTTCCTTGTCTTTCTCTGCCCTCTACCCTCCCTCATATGGTACCCACAGTCTCAAAATAGCTTCTCTCATGTCACAGGATGGCTTCTAGTAGATTCCAGAGATATGTGCTTTCCGGTTCACATACAAGGAGAAATAGATACCTTCTTTTTCTCGAAACATCAAACAGGAGTCCTTTGCTTTTCTCTGATCAGAGCAATTGAGATCATATGTTCTTCTCTGAACCAAACTCTATAACCAGGAGATTATGACTGATTGGTTTAAGCCAGGCTTACAAACCCATTCCTGAATCAATAACTTTGACAAAGGGAGGCCACCCTAAGAGTTTAGGCCAATCAGGACTCACGCAGAGAGCTAAGGGAGGATCAAGCTCATTTCATCTGTAAGGTTTGCCTATATGGTATACATGGAGAGAGAATAAAATGGAAGGCCATCACAATTACTCCCACACTCATCCTGATGTCTTACAGTGGGCTCTGCCCATGCCTGGCTCCCTGCCAGCCCCAGGCCAGCCGCCACATGACCAAAGACAGGCACTTAACACTGTCACAACTGGATCCAAAGCAGTTTATTTACAGAGTTTAGGCTAACCTGTACTACTGGCTCCCTGTCTCAGAGAAAAGATTTTCTTAAAAATCCCAATGTAAGGTAAAATTTTCCAAAATTTCATGTGAATTTACATGTGTTTTTGGAGATAACTTTTTTTGGAAGAAACTTTATACTCTCTGACAGATTGGCCTTTCTGTATAGTGGTGGTCAATTTATTACTCATTATAAGACTTTAAAAGTATGGAGAAGCCTCACTATATATTTAGTTGTTTCATTTGTATCCAACTAGATTTTTAGGCTTCTTAAGAACAAATTCTTCATCTTATGATGTTTTTTGGTTTTGTCATGATAGGCAGTTTCATGAAATTCAACCTAATATATTTCTTTGTAATTACAAAGCAATAAACATTTGCAAAATACCATGAGCTCTTTGAGGCTAGAAACTAACCTTTGTATTTCCCGGGCCCAGGGCAACATCCGGAATGGAATGAAAAATCAATCACACAATGCTTGAGTGAATAAATGAATGAATGCCAAAGATAATTATTGATGCCATATTTTAAATCATAATAAATAAATTGATATATTTGCTATATCAAACAGACTGCAAATTATTCTAGGAGCATGTGAGGTGGCCGCATTCCTGTCGCTGAGATATTATGAAATAAACCACTGTTTAGGGACTACTTCATTAAATCTGCTGTCTGGGAAACTTAAGGTAGCTTTTGGGCAGGTGTTTATGTACATTAGTTATATACATTAGCTCATTCAGCATAAATTTATCTTTGAATATATATTGTTTCTCTATATTCAAAAATCATAAAGTGTTTCTTCTTTGAATGAATCATATACATTTGAATCAATCATTTTATGACTAAGGGTTACAACAATTTGTGTCCCTGACAGGTCCAATCATTGTCTTCTCCCTTCCTACCTGTTACACTTAATTATTATTCTGTACTGGATTTACAAGTAAATAGGTGCTATATTTCAGGGGAAAGTTGTTTTGTTTTGTTTTTTTTAATTAGAAATTAGGACTTACATTCTGCCAAACTAAATGTGTGCTTGTTGCTATTGTTTTTTCTAACACACATATCCTCCTCCAACTAAATCACTGATCTAAAGTTTCATAATGGTTACTAAGTAGCTTAAAAGTTATTTCTTTGTGTACCCCAATTAGTCACATGAAATGAGTATATTATTCAAAAACTAAAACAAAAATGTCTTATTTTTTATTTATAAAATGCTTTGAAATATATAAAACTCTTACACATATATTATTTCTTTCAAATATTGGGTTGGCCAAAATGTTCGTTCAGATTTTTCTGTAAGATGTTATGGAAAACCCAAACAAACTTTTTGGCCAATCCAATATTTGAAAGATTTCCTTATAACAAATCTATTAAAGATTTCAAATATTTTAAAGATTTCCTTGCCACAAATCTATTAAGTAAAGTAGATATTATTATCTAATTTGTCAGAGGATGAAAATCTAATTCCTTATGTGACCTGTTAGTCCTACAAGAACACTTATTACGCAGTATTCTCAGAATCTACAACACTGTCTGGCATAGAGTAAGTGGACAACTAATAAGTATTTTCAAAAATGAATTATCAAATGTTACACAGCTAGAATCAGAAGTTATACCCAAACCTGTAAATCTAATGTATATGCTACTAAATCAGACTGACTTTATCACTTTTGCCTTTTTTAACTTTAAGAGACACATATCCAAAAAAGTTTACTTAAGATAAATCATCATTCTAGCTCATCACTATTTGAACACAGAGCTGAAATATTGACATAGGGTAAAATAAATTCCATTCAATTCCACAGTGTTGAGTGTCTACTATATAAAGGTAATATATTAAGGGCTGAAAAGATAAAGATGAGTCAGATGTCTCTGTCCTCAAGAAAAATATAGACTAACAGAGGGGAGAGATAATGTAAATGTAATTTAGGTAGTAAGTACTATGATCAAAGTGTGTTTAGGGAGCTCAGTTAAAAAGTACAGTAAGTGGAACAATGTTAACAATGTGAAATGAATAACAAAAGTGTAGTAGTCAGGGTGGGCTAGATTATACCTCAATAACAAATAGCACCAAAATCTCAGTGTTTTAAAACAGTAAATTTTATTTCTTGCTCATACTACATGATCAACACAGAAATTCTGAATTCTTCATATTCTTTTTACTCCAGGATCCAAACTGATAGATCGCCCACCATCTTGAACATTATTGGTTGACTAGGCAGAGAGAAGGAGTTCTGGAAGCTCTCAAATCAGACATAAATGTCATTTCTGCTCATGAATCTTTGGTCATAAATAGTCACATGGGCACATCTAAGCACAAGACGGCCAGAAAATGCAATCCTATCTTGTGCATGGAAGGCAGAGAACTCTAACCAACCATGCTAATGGCTACTTCAAAGACTAAAATAGGAATCAGTACATTCTAAGTAGCATTTAATGCAGTGAAGCACATGTTCTAATCTTGCATATGGCTCAAATATTTAAATTAGATATACTTCCAAAGTATGCTCCTTACTTTTAGCCCCTTAAATTATACCCTCTCACCCATGATATATAGAAAATAAATGAAATTCACAAGCTCTGAGTGCATATAGATGCCTGTATATGGGAACTGAAGAAACTAAAGATCCCTAATGAGGTAGTTTCCCTGCCAGAACCACTGTGTTTACAATGCCAGCTTCTCGTAGCTGAAAGTCCTTTCTCCTCACTGCACTGAAGGGCTCCAGTAGGTTTTCTGTTCCAAAGCGGAAATAAATAAACAATGGAGCCCAGTTATTATTTAGAGCTGCCAGTTTTTATAGCCTGAAAGTTATAGTCAGTAATCAGACAATCTCCAAGGAAACAAGTAGCCAAAGTTTGGAGGGCAATGAATGAGAAAGGGCTATAATGATGGCACGGCATGGAGAGCATGTGACCTCCTGTGATGCTGTTGAAGGGTAACACTTGATGCATTTTTGCTGATAATTGTCAGAGGAAGAGGAGCCTGTAGAATTTGTATATGACTCAGGCTCTCCAAACTATAGGATCTGTATTCTGAGCAAAAATAAATGTCAGATATTTCTTTTGAATGGCATTGTAGTCCAGCATACATAGATCTAATTGTGATTGAATTCTGTTTTATTTTTCAAAAGCTGATAAATTTCTTGGTCATTAAGAATGTTCTGGGCTGCTAAAGAAATAAAATTTGAATCCAAAATCGAAAATGGAAGTTCATACATTATGGATTTATTTATTATAAAGCTGACTGTAGGGCTTCCCTGGTGGCGCAGTGGTTGAGAGTCCGCCTGCCGATGCAGGGTAGACAGGTTCGCGCCCCGGTCTGGGAAGATCCCACATGCTGCGGAGCGGCTGGGCCCGTGAGCCATGGCCACTGAGCCTGCGCGTCCGCAGCCTGTGCTCTGCAACGGTAGAGGCCACAACGGTGAGAGGCCCGCGTACTGCAAAAAAAAAAAAAAAAAAGCTGACTGTATGTATATAAATCAAGAAAGATTGTTAATTTTTTTCTTTCACCTAAAAATCTCCTTATTTCGACTGTCAAGGGGAATAACATGCGTCTGCTTCTTGCACTGATAATTTTTCTAGACCTTAAATTTCTCCATTTGTTCCCAACAGAACAAGAAAGACAGGACCACTGGACTCAGCAGGGTACATGGACCCTGATTGCTCATTTTAGTTCAATATAATTCATAAGGGTACAAGACTGACAGCTCTAAAATTCTGCAGTTTCCAGCATGTTGATTTTGCTACTCTATATATTTAATTTTCTTTTAAAAACATATCGTATTTCTCTGAGCATTCATTTGCTTTTCAAATTGTGGCTGCCTAGCTAAGGCTTGTATACCAGGTGCCATGTAAAAGCATGTTAAAAGTAGATAAAAGCAATTTACCCTGCCCTCTAATTAGAGATGTCTCATCTTTACCACTGACAATAGCAGTATGCAGCTGTGGCAGTAGAGAGATAATAGGAGCTGAAGCAGAGAGAAATTAAAGATATGCTGGCTGGTGCAGAGCATCACCTCTTCATTGCTCAGCTTGGGTGGGCTTCAAAATGAATACAAATTTTTCATATTTCCTCTTCCCTGACTCTGTTCATTTATTTCACATTAATAATTAAGCTTTAAAAGCCAGAGGTATGTTGGGGGGAGGGCAGCAAGTTATAGGCTGTGTCTTTCTTAATGACTCACCATGTGAAATATATTGTTGCCTAGTTCTATAGCTGACCTATCATTTAAGACCTGTTGGATACACATCACTGTACTTGATGTAATAAGGTTTAAAAAGTATGGAGAAGACACACTACTTGTACCCTGAAGTTTGCAATCTAGAAGGATTACCCTTTATAAAGATCATATCCAATATGTTATAATCATTTGTCATGTTAAAGACAGAAAGTGGTCATCCTGGAGTATAATTTTTCAGAATAGGCTGTTTGAAATAAATAAATGTTAAAAAATCTTTAGTGAAGTGGTCAGCCTGAGTGAGGGACATGGAAGGAAGGATTCTCACAGGGACAATAGCATGATTAGAGGTAGCAAGAAGTGGAAGTGTGTAAGAAATACAGACACCAGTTTTCCTGCTGAGGAAGAAGAACTGTTGACAAAGGACCTGAAAGTGTTTAGAGCAGACCAATATGGCAACATGGCAATGGAAATTTAATACCGGATCACAGAGAGTAATGTGACTAAAACTGCATTTGAGAAAAAACATACAGGTAAGTGTATGCTGGCTAGAGAGGAGTGAGAATATACCAGAGGTAAGTGTATATAAAATCAAATTTAAGCGGCAATTTTTGAATGTAGATTAGTATGAGAAATGATGCTACAAATGAAGAAGATACAAAGACTAAAGTGTGCAGTGATTAGGTATGAGCTTTGTTGAAATGGAGAGGAAAGTTAACTTAAGCAATGTGGTAGGTAGTTAAAGGAACACTCCATAGACTTGATCAATTAGATACAATAAGGACATTGGGAATAAATTTATCAGACAAGAATAGTGACAATAAAGAAGTAAGTACAAAATATAGATTTGTGTGAGGAAACAACTAGTTCAGGGTTTGATACATTAAGTGGCATCTAAAGGGAGTTGAGATGCAAGATTGAAATGATGATGAGCAGTCATGACTGGGACTGCAAACTTGGGAATTGCTTGCCTAGAGGTGGTGGTTGGACCAAAACACATGATGAGTTCTTTATGAATAAGAATAGAAGTAGAAGAATGTTAGTGAACAAAATCACAGGAAGTGGGAGGAAAAAACGTGGGATGGTGAAATATTAAGAACTTGAAATCAAATAAGGGGTAACCAACAACCAGTGCCAAATGCTAGAGAAACTACAGTTTCAAAAAGAAAAGAGTTGTCCTAGAGATGAAAAAGCAAACTCAATTTTCCTAGAAGAATAGAATTGATAAATCCCTTCAGCAATAGAAGCCAAATCAAGAGGATTAAGGAAGGACAGAGCGGTGAAGAAAAGTGGCAGTGAAGTGTTCAATCATTAAATGCAAGGAGAAAACAGACAGGTTGCAGTGGTGACTGTTAGCATCACCAAATTAGTAATTTAAATAAAGCTTAGGGGAATCTGAACATTTTTACATTTTTAGCAGGAATTAAGTATAGAGGGATAAAATGCTAAAGGGTGGAAGAAAAATTGGGATGAAAGTGAAATATATATGTGTATATATTTCATTTATATGCATGTATAACCTTGGGTAATGCACATCTAATCTGAGGAGAAAAGCCTGTCAGTTCAAAGATGGCATCAGAATTATTTTAGAAAAAATCATTTTATTTTGTTTCTCAAAATAGCATATGGATCTATACTATTTCTGCAATGATATCCCTCAGAACATTGCTAGGATGGAGTAAGAGTTATACAAAAAGAGATAAAGTCTCTCTGCCAATAATTTTTCATTTACAAAGGTAGCCAAGAGGAAGAGGAGAAGGGGCCCAGGAACAGAGAAAGGCTGGCCTCAGGGATGTCCCATGAGGAGGAGTTGTTGAGGATGCTGAAGAGTTGGCTAATGGGATATTCCCCTTGTGAGAATGGCAGGTGGAATGTCTAATATTCACCAGGAAAAACTCTCAAAATGCATACAACACTTAGATGAAAGCTTCAAATTTTCTTTCATATAGATTCACAACTCTCTCTCTGTGCTGTGTTAAACTAATCAAGGAAAGGGGTTTTGTTTTATAACTGGGTTACACAGTGGAGAAAGACCAGAATAGCTGAAAGCTATGAGACGTGAAAGCAATGAAAGATTTAGGAGAAATGCAGAACAATGGTATCTAGGCAAAATGTCAGTATGATCAACCCCAACAATATGAATCTCAGCAGATATTGGGAGTAGGATTTTGAGAAAAATTTTTACTCAAGTCTCAAAGGGCGAAGCAACTCAAAATATTGAAATGCCTTATGTCAGCCAGTAGCTAATATTTAGCATATATATATGGCATGGATACATAGAAAATAATTTATCAATTAAAATAATGAAATGTACTATGTGTTGAATATTTACTGCTGTATTTATATTACAACCCTAAGAGTTTGACATTTAGAGTTAACTTCTGATCTTACACATTTAAAATCATTTGCTTGGGCTTCCCTGGTGGCGCAGTGGTTGAGAATCCGCCTGCCGATGCAGGGGACACGGGTTCATGCCCCGGTCCAGGAAGATCCCACATGCCACGGAGCGGCTGGGCCCATGAGCCATGGCCACTGAGCCTGTGCGTCTGGAGCCTGTGCTCCGCAACGGGAGAGGCCACAACAGTGAGAGGCCCGCATACCACAAAAAAAAAAAAAAAAAAAAAAGGGGAGGGGCCACAACAGTGAGAGGCCCGCATACCACAAAAAAAAAAAAAAAAAAAAAAAAAAAAATCATTTGCTAGATTGTGTCTTTCCTACATAAATGTATATCTGAAACAAAATACCGATTTTTCCAGGATCTTATAATCATACATAAAAAGTAAGAAATTATTTATTGAAAGTATACTCCTAAATTCATTAGAGAAATATTTCAACTAGATTAATTTTGCATTAACAGTCAATGAGAGGTTACAACTGTTACTTGCAATGAGACATAAGCATGCATCATTCTTTGACAGGAAATAAGTCAAAATCCAAATGATTAAAAGTGTATACATATAAAGTATATGCATGTATATGCATATTTAACTAACAGATATATCCAGATCAGGCATTGCAAGGATCAGGTAGAATTAGCAAGAGGAGCTATGTTGAACTTCTTTAAGTTTAAAGTCATTTTTGGCTACTTCTCTCTAAGGATGGGACTAGCTCTGTTTTGGCTTTCATTTAGAATTCTGCTTGCTTTTAGGAATGTGGACCTGTTTGGAAGTGATCAGTTATAACCTCACTGGATTTCCTAGGGCTTGATTGCACCTACTCTAACTAACAAATATAATATAATCACATATTTTATTGTAACTTCTCAAAGTGAGAAAACTTATATTTTGCTTTTCTTTCTCTCATTTTCAAATCTTCATTTGGTCTACTTCATGTGACAAAAGCAGTGCCTTTTCTTCTACCATTTCACATGGACCTCATAAATGTTTCTAAGTCCACATTATATCATTCAAGAAACAAGTATTCATTGAATGATTTACTGCAAGATGCCTGAGACCACCATAAGACAGATTTTTCTTCCTTGGGGCTTAAGGGAGGAGCAATTTTAAATATAATTTTTCTTAGTTAACAATAATACACAACAGAAGTGAAATTAACCACCAATTGAACTCAACCTTGCCAAACTGTCATCCTTGCATGTTCATAAATGCGTTGAATTATATAATTTCTTCTTTATATTATTGCGCCCAAAGTATTATTATATTAACATTGAAAGTAAATTTTAATTTTAACCATCAATCGGCATATGTAGGGGTAATCTAAGTCATCCACATTTGTTTAGTTTTACCAAATATCCCTCCTTGTCCACCAATGAACTATAATCCAGAGGTTATGGCCTATTAACTTGAAAGGGAAAAAAGGAAACAATGATGACTACCAATTTTACAGATAAAGAAAGCAAATTAATTCACTGTTCCAGGTGACAGGATGGCATGAGAGTCAACATCAAAACCAAGAGTCTTGAAATCTAGCTTTGTGTGTGTTCTTCATGATGCCATGAGTAAGAAAGAGAATGATAATAGATGAGAGAGAGACAGAGAAAGAGAGAGAAAGAAACAATTCAATACAAATGTAAGTAGAGGGAAGTGGAGGTGATCTCAAAACACTTACTAGATAAAATTAGGGCCACAGGCAATAATTGCAAAAGTCATGGAGCCCTTGTCGTCTCCAAAGCATCACATGTGGATGCAGGAATCATATTAACAACATGCATAGTCAAGTAGAAAATGGATAGAATAAAGCCATACCTGGGGAAACAAGGGGACACACTAGTGGATATCATGCTTAAGAGTAAGTTTAGGAAAAAGTCCCCTATAATGTTGAGGAATGGACCCTGATCTAAGATTTTATTACAAGATTCAAAAAAGACCTAGTTTCCTCATTGGGAAGGTATTGTAAATGAAGTGAACAGGTCTAAATAATCCTATCCATGTTCAAACTGGAGCTTGTATTCCCTGATGGATTCATATACAGAATGGTTTGCAACTCACCCACCTAGCATGGTTCCTGGAATTCCCACCAGTCACTCTGCCTTAAGCAGTGTGCCTCAGAAGGCCTTAGAGGAGTAGTACATGAATATTTAATAACCAATTTTCATGTCAGCATGGATTTTTGAAATTCAAATCAGTTGTCACATTGTTGTAATGAAAAGAATCCAGGTTTTGGAGCTGGACAGAGCTGGGTTTGAAACTTCCTTTTCTGCTACTTAACTGCTAGTGTCCTCTTGAGCAAGGTACTCCACATCTCTGAGACAGTGTAAAATACATATGTAAAATGGCTGGTGAACATTTGGTATATGTAGGTGCCCTAGAGATGGTCATTTTCTTTTGTTTCCTTGAAAGTTCAAAATAAAATCTTGAAGTAAGCTTCAATACGAGTAGAGAAAGTAAGCAGATTCCAGCAAGGCAAAAACACTGCCTTTTAGTTAATAAAATATTGATATTGAAATATCTGAACAAGGTATTTGTCCTCCCTTTGTCAAGGTTGAATAGACAAATTCTTGAACTGCTATTGCTGTTTTTTTTTTTTTCCTCTCTATCTCCTACTGCTCATGTACAAGTGGGCATCTGGATATCCTACTGGCACCTGCAATTCAATATGTCCAAAATGAAACATAATCTTTTCCAACATGAATTTTTTCTCGTAAATTCTCCATTGCTCTTCATGTCACTAACAGTCTTTCAGCTATGTACTACATTCAACTATTACTTAAAATAGACTCACAGAGTTTATTAAGCATAGAATGGTGGATGGGGGGAGTCCCAGTGTCATAAATAATCCTCTAGGAAAAATTTGAAACTAGATGAGATTTGGATTGTCATAATGTCTGGAAAGTGTTCTCAAATTTAGTGGGTGGGGGACAGAGATGCAGAAATAACTGCAATGCTGGGAGATTGTGAATCCTTCACATTGAAGAACTGTGGAGCCCAAAATATCAATGGAGGGCCCAATGAGAAATGCAAATAGAATCCACCTCTTCAGATGCCTCATGCCCATTTTCTACTGTCCATTCCTACTTCTGTTCTACTAGTCCAGGCTCTGTATTACATTGAATTGTAGAATGTTAACTGCTGGAAGAAACTTGAAGGTCATGTAGATTAGGGAACTAAGGCCAAAAAAGTTAATTTTCTGGCCCAAGTTACATAACTACTTGGTTACAAAGCTGAAGTTGACCTCAGATCTCATTATTACCCCATTAGACCTGTTGCAGTTATAATATTATCTAACTGTTTCTCGCATTCAAATTCATCCTCCACTGGGCAGAGTTAACCGCTAAATCTTCAAGAAC
Organism: Physeter macrocephalus; assembly: GCF_002837175.3. Classification (NCBI taxonomy): domain Eukaryota; kingdom Metazoa; phylum Chordata; class Mammalia; order Artiodactyla; family Physeteridae; genus Physeter; species Physeter macrocephalus. The sequence goes on from NC_041228.1 coordinate 43,509,433, forward strand.
CACTCCCAGAACCTCACTTTCCAACCCAAAACAGCTCTCAGTGTTTCCCCATTGCCTAGTATGTACATTCCTCAGCCTGGCATCTAGACTACCCAAGATCTGGGCCAACCAAGCCACGTGGTATTATTTCACCCTACTCTCCTTCTGCTGTTTTCAAGTGACAAACTGTCCCCCCTGCTGACTCCCAAGCACATATTGGGTATTTACATCTCCCCTCAAACTGTTCCCTTTGCCTAAAATATTCTCCATATTCCTTCCCTGTCAAAACTCTACTGACACTCAAATGTCTCCTCCCCCATGAAGCTTTATGAAGAAAAACTTTCTTCAGCAAGATATGTTCTTTCTTTATCACTTTTAATACTTGATAGCTGTCATTGGAATTACTATGATTTGGTAGGCACTATGGCTATTGGAATTTTTTTCTATCTGAGGACAGAGACTAACTAATATGCAAAACCTTATCTATATCATATTTTGCACATATAAGGTAGACAGTAAAAGTTTTGGAGATAGATACACAAAAGATCTAGCAGCAAATCTAACGGGAAAAGAATCAAAAGAAAAGAAAAAGCTTTCCACTCTTAACTAGTCACCTTAGAAAAGCTTTAAAGCACTTCTCACCCCTACTTCAGGACTCCTTTTAACATTATAATTGAAATTCACTGGAAATGTGTTTCAATTTCAAAGAAAACAGAAGGAAATGACATCATCCCTGTTCTTTCTGCTGCCCTCAATGAAAATTTCATTTATCTTTGTCATCTAACCGTATGCTGTCAGCAGTAAAGATGGAAGCCTCATTAATAAAAATCAGAGATCTTCTGCCTTGTAGATGAAAACTCCTAAAGTATCCTCAAGACAATTGCACTACATATTACAGCTTAGAGGTTGATAATTCTGAACTGCATCAGCAGTTGATTTAGAACTTGTTTATAACCATAATTGTGGAAGAGCAAATCTTTGTAAAATCTTTCTAACTGTTCATCACTGCATAACCTGAAGCTTAGCTAAAAGTAACCTATAAAGCAGAGCTGGGGAGTAGAGTCTAGGTTTCTTGATACTGACCACTCACTTCAAAATTAAACTCTTGGTATATGTAAGTCTTTACGTGTGTGTGTGTGTGTGTGTGTGTGTGTGTGTGTAATAAATCTGAACATATCCTCCATATAACTAGGTTTTCTTAATGTGTCCTACATGAAAATAAATGATCACATGATCAATTAGGATCAATGGACCAATATAAATGAACTGAAAATGTATGGCTGGAATATTCATGTGTGAGAAGACTAAAAAAACAAAAACAAAATATTTAAAGAGCATATAATCCAATTTAGAGGAACAGAATTTTAATCTTAAATCATGAGCTAATTAGTCCAGAGTTTTATGCTAATCTTTTAATGCTGGAAATCAAGTTGCTATGTCATGACTATAAGTTCATCAGTGGTTATTAGAGTCTTTGTACAATGGTGAAACTTTTGATAGTACTGGACATTATCTCATTTTTATGCAGTTGATTAGATTTTAATTTTTATATTAAAGAACTATTTTCTCTAAATTTAGAATATAATAATTTTTTTCTTCAGAGTTGTAAGGATGGGATAAAAGGTAATCATTATGCTATGCTATACTTTAATCTTTTTCTACAAAAGATTATACATCCACCTTTAAAAAGTTATTCCACAAATCTCAAGAGCTGTGTTCTTTCAATACACAATTTATAGTAATTTACCCTCCAAGGTTTTTGTTCTTTGAACTTTAACAATATAAATGATTATGTCATATTCATGCCATTTTATATGTTATGTCATAAGATATTAGATTGCCTTGTATTGCATTATATTTAAATAGAGCTCAACAGTAAATAAGTGATCTGAAAAATTGTTCTGTCCTTCACTAATAGCTTATATTATTTCCAGAAAATTCCTTTTCGTAGAAAAGGGCATGCCACTTCTCTGCTGGATGCTCCATCAAGTCTTGTTTACTGTAACCAGGAGATGAAATTTCCAAACAAACCCTGGTGTTTACAGCACTTGGAGAGGCATGTGGCCTGTCATTCCAGTCTCTGTCAAGCATGTGCCCCACCTGCTTTTTGGCTTTGGCTTAAACAAGTTGGTTGGGCCACAACACAAGTGTGAGAACATGAGAATGTGAGATGCCACAGGCCAGGTGACATGCCAGTGCTGAAAAGCTGGTACATGGCAGGGCACCATTGTGTACATAGAAAGGCCACATGCCACAGCAAAATGTGGCAGCCACGTCTCCAAAATTAGATGAATAATTTCCCTTCCATTATGTTCTCCCAAATATGTTGTAAAACAATAAGCCTTGAGCTACACTAAGTCCAAAAGTTCAGGGTTTCAAAAGAGTGACAAGTAAATATTCATATCTATTTCAGAGTTGACTGACAGGTAGAACTTTTTTTAAACCATGCTTATGTATGATTTGAGAAATACTTTTTTTAAGGCAACAGAAATCATTCTCATAGGTATGAGTCTTCTGACACGGCCAAATGCTGCAGATCAGCAAATACCATTTTTTTTTTTTTTTTTTGTCTAACAAAGCAGGAGAGAATTTACTAGAAGAAATGTTGTAGAATCTCTTACAATTCCTCCTCTTTTTCTCTGAATTTCATACTTCTGTATGCTATCGCCAGGTCCATGCTGCTAAGGAACTGCAGTTGAATTCATTTCAAGTGTTGGCCGGAAAGGATAAGGAAAAAATAATTACACTTTTAAAATTCTGTTGAGTCTAGTGTGTGTTACAGAATTCATAAATGTGCAATGTCAGGTAATCCAAGGTATTTTCTGAGCTGTGACTCTACTGCTGAATAAGTATGTGAACATAAAAGATGAATAAAATTTCTATACTCTATCTTAACAATAGAAGACTCAATCCAAGGCCAAAATACTTTTGAAAATTTTAGAGTTACTAATGAGGATTTCTTTCTTGAAGAGAGGGCATCAGTGGAAATCCTGAAATAATCTAAAGGGCTTTCATCTCTGCTGTCCAAATTTTAAACAGGGAAATAGTTGTGGAATTTGGGACTATTAGCATTTTTTTTTGTATTTTGTATTTACAAATTTACAGTTTTTAAAATGTCTTTACTTTTCCATCTGTTTAGCCACAAACCATGAACTTTCAAGAAGAATATGTCTAGTCATATCCTTTCTCATAGATTTCACATAACATTAGAAGTGAATCAGAGAGGGATTTTAAAATATCAAAAATTATATTAATATGTGGAGAGCTGTACAATTTCAGTCTGTAATTTAGATTTACATCCTATAGTTCTTGGCTTTTGCAACTGTTCCCTAAATTTCCTAAAATAATTTACCATCCTTCAGTGTGGGATTGAGAGTATCCTGCAGGACCATAGTCCAATTTTAGAAGAACAAACTCACGGTACTATTTGCTGCAGCCAAGTATCATTCACCTTCACCAGGAACAGAGTATCTTAATCATTTACATAAAGGAAAGGCCACTCATGCTGTGCTATGCTTAAAACATTATGTTGCCTAATAAAGGTATTTTGGGGAGCTTATTTATTCCCTTTCTGTTTGCTGAGTAATTTATGGCTTGTAAAAGATTATGCTTCTCCAGAGAGCATTAGAAATAAAGTCTTGGTTCTTTTTTACTTGAAGTCTGGGCGATTTCCAGCATCTTTTAAGCCCAGACTTTGAATAAGAATGTCATCTCTTTGAAATAGTCTACTGAAATACAGATTTAAAACTCCAGCACTGCTTCTTGATGAATACACAGACTGAGAAGATAGTGAGGGGAATCCTGAGACCATGTGGAAACTCATTGTATTATGTATATGTCAGTCATGATTCTACAGAAGGAAGTACCTTACCCTTGCTTGAACATATTGAGCCCACTGATGCTATGAGAATTACGTCTCACACTGACTCTCTATGTGAATTCTATAATTTCTAGAATTACAGCTGTAAAATATTTTACTAGTATTATGAAAGTCAAAATTGTAAACCAAATAAAAATACACAGATAAATCAAATATTTTCCTGACATTTTCTTTCTCCTCTCCTTTTGGTCTTCATTTTCTCTTATTTCCCATTTACATTTTTTTCATATTCTTGCATGTAACAATAATCCCCTTCTCCCACAGACCATACACACTTCCAGTACATTATAAAGATGCCTTTCCATTGTCTACTGACTTTCTTTTTTTTTTTCTTTTACCTTATTCCTTCTGAGACATAGAGAGATGAGCTAGAGGCAACACTTGCGAGACACTTGTAATTGAAAGGTAAGTGAGATTAAATGATCATTCTCTGATTCACAACTACCTAAAGTGAAAGCAGTGTTGATCCCATCCACTTAAATCTGAGCTGATGATTCAGTGCCAAACATGCCATTTAACAAGGGTACCTAAATTAGAGTGAGACAGCAGAGTAGCCTACCATCATTGTCTATGACACATAGTAGGTCATTAACAATTATTTGATTGAGTTGACCAGGGAAAATGTCATTATGGAATGTGTAAATGTCAGCTTGGAATTATTAGACTATGATTATGGTAAGAAGAAATAAGCAAAAAGAGAATCAATTCTGCCCTGGGTACTGGAAATTATGATAAAAAAAGAATTTAGGAAAATAAATTGGCAAAAGGAGGATCTAATATTTTGAATTAGTGAGAATATACTGTTCAACATAAAGGACAAATCTTATGTCTTTACAAATTAATGTTTTCATTTTCTTCAGATAAATACCCAGGAGTGGAATTGCTGGATCATATGGCAGTTTTATTTTTAATTTTTTGAGGCTCCTCCACACTGTTTTCCATAGTGATTGGACCAGTCTACACTCCCACCAACAGTGCATGAGAGTTCTCTTTTCCCCACATCCTCACCAACACTTGTTGTTTCTTGTCTTTTTGACAACAGCCATTCTGACAGGTGTGAGGTGAAATCTCATTGTGGTTTTGATTTGCATTTCCCTGATGATTAGTGATGTTGAGCATCTTTTCATTTGCCTGTTACCATCTGTATGTTTTCTTTGGAAACATGCCTATTTAGGTCATTATTTACAATAATCAAGACAAAGAAGCAACCCAAGTGTCCATGGACAGATGAATAATTAAAGAAATGTGGCATATATATATATGGCTGACTATATATATATATATATATATATATATATAGTCAGCCATTAAAAAAGAATAAATTTTTGCCATGTGCAACAACATGGATGGACCTCGAGGGTATTATGCCAAGGGAAATATGTCAAACAGAGAAAGATGAATACTGTGGAATCTAAAAAATAAAACAAATGAACAAATACAACAAAACAGAAAGAAACTCATAAATAGGACAAACTAGTGATTGCCAGAGGATAGAATGTTGGGGAGATGGACAAAATAGGTGAAGGGGATTAAGAGGTACAAACTACTGGTTATAAAATAAATAAGTCATGGGGATGTAATGTACAACACAGGGAATATAGTCAATAATATTATAATAACTTTGATGCATAATCTATTAAAATATTGAATTGCTATGTTGTATGCCTAAAACTAATATAATATTATAAGTCAACTATACTTTAATTTAAAAAGCAAATGAACAAAAAGATCTATCCTTGCAACATCTAGAGAGAATGACAGTTGAAGCCATTTGAAAATTTGAGAGAAGTTATGTTCATGTTATGACCTTGTAGAATAATCATTTGTTGAACCCTAATTTACAATTTTTATATTTAAAAATGGAAAGGAATATATAGATGAAAACATAAATTTGTCATTTTGAAGTTTTCCTCACTATAATACTTTCAAGCAGAGGTTTCATGATGAATTTAAAACAAGGTATGGAACCTACAAGAAAATGAAAATCTGTTTAGATTTTCTTAAGCCTACCAAAATTGTACAGAAGCATAGTCACCACCCAGTGCCTTTTTTTGGGTTTTAGCAAAAAATGTTTTTATAATGCCCTAAGATACTATTTAAAATGTATTGAACCTGACAAAGTGTAGATGAAGATGAATCAGAGGGAAACTTTGTCTGAGAAATGAAGTGTGATAATATTCTGCTAAGGAAAAAACAAGAATGATCTATGATTTAAAAGGAAACTGACACCAACATGAAGCACACAAATTTCTGAATTGAATTATTCCATCAAAAATCCTGGACTTTAGTTTATTGCTTACATTGCTTTAATTTCTGATTCTCACAGTTTAAAATATCTGGTTGCATTATGCTTAACAAACATGTAACTAACACTTGGGAGACATTTATAAAGCATCAAATACATCAGTAAATTTCATCAAAAGACTGTTTCAACCCATTTCACTGGACACCAAAATTGGTAAAAAATATTATTTTACATGAATATATTCTTATATTAACTATATAATTTGCCAAACCACACATGGAAATTTAAAAACAGAAAGATATTTTTCTTTGACCTGAAAGGAGGACCACACATATACTTCAGTGAATTGAAAACAGCTGTGTACAGTCTTTGGCACAGGCAAATTTTTTGAAAGATTACGTCTGTATGGTCAGTTTGGGTTTTGATAAAATCACCATTAATGGATTTATGTATAAATATAAAAATATGTTGAACTGCTTAAAAACATTTTTAAAAGTTGAGACATCCACTCCTTGAATTCAGTATTCTCTTTTTCTTGACTTCTACTGGGTACACAGTTTGAATAATACTGTTCAAATGCAAATATTAAACTTGAAGGAGTGATAAAACTATTGTAAACATTAAGAAATCTTAATTCTATCCTTGACTGTTGAATTTACTAAATGATACTTTGCAAATACTTAATCCATATATTACTCGGTTTCCTTGTATAGTAAGATTAATAACTTCTTATTTACTGGAATTTTTAAAGAAGATATAAAATCTAAGTGAAATCTTGAGAAAATTTCTATATTTATATATTGCCTATAATTAGAGTCAATATTTTATCTTTTGCCAGACAATTTTCATTACGTTTCATTATTTTTTAAAAAATATAATGTAATTTACTTTATTTTGGTAGCATAAACTGGGGTCAGTAGGCACTGAATTGAACAGGTGTAAAAGAGATGAATTTATCATATCAAAGATTTTCGTTATTCTTAATTGTATAATGAGTGCCGTGTCAAGTGGCAACTCAAGGCAGCATGTGGCGATTCTGACTGCAATGTAATAGTCATAAAAAATGTATTTATGAGACTCCACATCAGACATCTTCTGTGAATCAAACCTTAAAATGTAAAGCAATAACCTGGGAAGAGTTGTGAATACCTAAAGATGCGGGAGTGACTTTCAAGTGATTTCCTGTTCTGCTTTTTCCCTTAGAAAGAACGAAAGACATCAATTCCATATGTGTATTTTTTTTCCCAGGCATCAATGTTCTTGGAAATAAATCTGAGAAGTAAGAAGTATAATTTACTCTACGCATGGATATTTGCTGTAAGAACTTCACGATGTTGGAAAATGAATGGAAAAGTTAAGTAGAAGACGTGCATCATTGCTGTAATTTGTAAACTGGTGTGATAACCTCGTGTTTAATATTTTATGGAGTGGAAGGTGAATGCTAGAGGGAGAAATGCCACTTGCAGATAAGGGAAATCATATGCTAAGAATGTGTATAAATATGCCTGAGAATTAACTTGAGGTTTTCTTTATTAATTGATAGACTGGTGTAACATGACAATGAAATAATGAAGGTATCCTAGCAACCATATTTTCATAACAACTGTGACCTGTAAGACTGTGATGACTGTCAGCACACTTTGTTAATTCAGGAGGGTGAGCAAGAATCATTTCAATTAATAGAACCTCTCTGCAAACAAAATATAATCTAGATTTGATCACACCTATGACCAGAATTTTTTAATTTATAAAACAATAGTATACCTAGATGAATAAATTACTTTAAGTTGATAATATTCCAGTTCTGGGTGGTAGTTAGATATTCTATCATTTATTTAGTTGGTGTACAATCTGGAAAAAATCTTTTTAAAAATCCACAAAGGCATGTCAATATTAGAAAATCTGCTTTTAGTATGAAATAACAAAACATAAAAAGGAGTTTACTTATAAGTTGACATTTCTATTTTTATCAACATTTTTTATTTGAACAATACCAAAATGAAAACATTATATATCCTTGTTTTGATATTCTAAAAATTAGTTTATTTCTCTATGACCCTCTTCTTTCCCACATATTGAATTTATCCAAATACTATTTCTTTAGTCAGTTAAAATTGATTCAAAGAGTGCATATTATATACCTACTTTTGGCCTAAATGAAAGATCAACATAACATGAACATAACACGATCATAAAAATACTTCTAAAAATTTTTAGGTCTACTATTTTTTCAATTTACATCATCTCCTCTGATAGAAATAATTTGTCTGTCCAACAGAAACTTCTCTGTCTACCTGAAGTAAGTAGAAAAGGATTTGATACAGAGCATTAGTGTTTATCAAACTATTGAAAGAGATAAGGAACAGAGATAAGGAATAGCTACCACTAGATCTCAGTACCTCTCTAAGGAGGCAGGAAGGTACAGACACTGCCAAGCACTTATGGCAATGATCACCATTCCCTCCAGCAATGAAGCCAATGCTTCAAAAGAAAATACCTGGAGGCTGCTGCAAATATGTCACATCTGCCCAAACCCACATATAGTCCCATTGCAGCCAGAATGATGACATTGCTTCTGCTTCCTTTCTGCCTTTCAAGTTTCATCACTGCCTCTCACCTCTCATTAGAAGAATCATACCTAGAACTCTTTTGACAGGAAATCTGAGAAATCTAGTTCTCAAGCTTCTAGACTGTGCATCACAAGGAAGAGCTAAGATGAAAAGAAATGGCGCTGACTTTGCAACAGACAATATGGCACCAGTACTAAGCCAGAGAACTTTCCTCTGGAGACAGTGTGGCAATTCCAAATACAACAGAGGAACTGTAGGAGGTATCTCTAGCTTGAAATGGTCTTTGGTATTTTAGTAACTATAATTAAAGAAATAAACAAAAGATAGTGGATGATACTTCTCTAATTTTATCAGTGTTACTACAACATTTTTTTCTGTGCTCTAATAAAGCTTAAAATTTATTTTGTGTTTTCAGTAAGATAACAATATGATTGTTAATCTGAATAGATTTTTGGAAATTTGGAATCATTTAACCCTAGCCAGATTTAACTAATTGGATTTATTATTGATATATAAGCAGAATAGGCTATGAATGCTGTAGATTTTTTAAAAAGCAATCACAAAAGTGAAGGTAACAGTAGTTAACTGACAGAATTAATCTTTAGCAATAACAGCTCTCATAATACATTTTTAGGTTTAGATGTCAGGTGCTCTTACTGTTTTCCATGTTTCCCCTCAGCAACTATGAAACAATTGGTGAGTTGCATGAATGAAAGAATTACAGCTTTCTGAGATGCACTTGGTTGTGATGATGCAAATAGATCTCTCCCTAGACAGAGAGGTGTCTGTCTTTTTTACCATTTCATGCCAACGCTTAGCATGGTGCCTGGTACATCTAAGAAACCCAGTAAATATCTGCTGAATAATACATGACTAGTATTTAATTTGTGACATTTAACTCACATATCATTTTAGAAGTTGTAAGTATTTTTTCCTTGGAGAAACACATTGTCATAGAAGAAGGAACTTCAAAACTTGCCATTTTCAAATCTTTGAAAATTGTTGAATCTGGATGGTAGTATAAAGAGGTTCATTGTATTTTTCTTTCTATTTTTGAGTATGTTTTAATTCTTTCAGCATAAATTTTCTTTAAAAATATTATCCTAGGAGATCTGATGCTAACAATCACAACAACCATTCTACAGAGTCAATAGATTGCTTCCACATGTACAGTCTTCAATCAAAGAGTCTAATACTGGCCTCATATCCAAGCTCTAGTCTATGGCCATAAAACTGCCTGGGAGGCATATTTCTTCTTGTACTTTTTTTAAAAAACATCTTTATTGAAATATAATTTCTTTACAGTGTTGTGTTAGTTTCTGCTGTATAACAAAGTGAATCAGCTATACGCATACGTATATCCCCATATCCCCTCCCTCTTGCATCTCCCTCTCACCCCTCTAGGTGGTCGCAAAGCACCAAGCTGATCTCTCTGTGCCATGCAGCTGCTTCCCAGTAGCTAGCTATTTTACATTTGGTAGTGTATATATGTCAAAGCTACTCTCTCACTTCTCCCCGGCTTACGCTTCCCCCTCCCCGGGTCCTCAAGTCCATTCTCTACATCTGTGTCTTTATTCCTGTCCTGCCCCTAGGTTCAACAGAACCATATTTTTTTTTTTTAGATTCCGTATATTTGTGTTAGCATATGGTATTTGTTTTTGTCTTTCTGACGTATTTCACTCTGTATGACAGACTCTAGGTCCATCCACTTAACTACAAATAACTCAATTTCGTTTCTTTTTATGGCTGAGTAATATACCATTGTATATATGTGCCACATTTTCTTTATCCATTCATCTGTCGATGGACACTTAGGTATCTTCCATGTCCTGGCTATTGTAAATAGTGCTGCAATGAATATTGTGGTACATGACGCTTTTTGAATTATGGTTTCTCAGGGTATATGCTCAGTAGTGTGATTGCTGGGTCATATGGTAGTTCTATTTTTAGTATTTTAAGGAACCTCCATACTGTTCTCCATAGTGGCTATATCAATTTACATGGTAGTTCTATTTTTAGTATTTTAAGGAACCTCCATACTGTTCTCCATAGTGGCTGTACCAATTTACATTCCCACCAACAGTGCAAGAGTGTTCCCTTTTCTCCACACCCTCTCTAGCATTTACTGTTTGTAGAGTTTTTGATGATGGCCATTCTGACCAGTGTGAGGTGATACTGCATTGTAGTTTTGATTTGCATTTCTCTAATGATTAATGATGTTGAACATCTTTTCATGTGTTTGTTGGCAATTTGTGTATCTTCTTGGGAGAAATGTCTATTTAGATCTTTTGCCCATTTTGGATTGGGTTGTTTGTTTTTTGATATTCAGCTGCATGAGCTGCTTGTATATTTGGGAGATTAATCCTTTGTCGGTTGCTTCATTTGCAAATATTTTCTCCCATTCTGAGGGTTGTCTTTTCTGTGTATGGTGTTAGGGAGTGTTCTAATTTCATTCTTTTACACGTAGCAGTCCAGTTTTCCCAGTACCACTTATTGAAGAGGTTGTCTTTTCTCCATTGTATATTCTTGCCTCCTTTATCAAAGATAAGGTGACCATAGGTGTGTTGATTTATCCCTGGGCTTTCTATCCTGTACCATTGATCTATATTTCTGTTTTTGTGCCAGTACCATACTGTCTTGATTATTGTAGTTGTGTACTATAGTCTGAAGAAAGGGAGCCTGATTCCTCCAGCTCCATTTTTCTTTCTCAAGATTGTTTTGGCTATTCGAGGTCTTTTGTGTTTCCATACAAATAGTGCAAATTTTTGTTCTAGTTCTGTGAAAAATGCCATTGGTAGTTTGACAGGGATTGCATTGAATCTGTAGATTGCTTTGGGTAGTAGAGTCATTTTCACAATGTTGATTCTTCCAATCCAAAAACATGGTATGTCTCTCCTGTTTGTGTCTTCTTTGATTTCTTTCTTCAGTGTCTTATAGTTTTCTGCATACAGGTCTTTTGTCTCCTTAGGTAGGTTTATTCCTAGGTATTTTTTTCTTTTTGTTGCAGTGGTAAATGGGAGTGTTTCCTTAATTTCTCTTTCAGATTTTTCATCATTAGTTTATAGGAATGCAAGAAATTTCTGTGAATTAATTTTGTATCCTGCTACTCTACCAAATTCATTGATTAGCTCTAGTAGTTTTCTGGTAGCATCTTTAAGATTCTCTGTGTATAGTATCATGTCATCTGCAAACAGTGAGAAGTTTACTTCTTCTTTTCAGATTTAGATTCCTTTTATTTCTTTTTTTTTCTCTGATGGCTGTGGCTAAAACTTCGAAAACTATGTTGAATAATAGTGGTGAGAGTAGGCAAAGTAGTCTTGTTCCTGACCTTAGTGGAAATGGTTTCAGTTTTTCACCATTGAGAACGATGTCCATCTTGTTTAATGTGTCATTTAAAGCTTGTGTTTTCTTATTTATTTTCTGTTTAGATGATATTTGTCCATTGGTGAAAGTGGGGTGCTAAAGTCCCCTACTATTATTCTGTTACTGTCGATTTTGCCCTTTATGGCTGTTAGCACTTGCCTTATGTATTGAGGTGATCCTATGTTGGGTTTATAAATATTTACAATTGTTATATGTTCTTCTTGGATTGATCCCTTGATCCTTATGTAGTGTCTCTTGTAATAGTCTTTATTTTAAAGTCTATTTTGTCTGATATGAGAATTGCTACTCCAGCTCTCTTTTGATTTCCATTTGCATGGAATATCTTTTTCCATTCCCTCCCTTTCAGTCTGTATGTGTCCCTAGGTCTGAAGTGGGTCTCTTGTAGACAGCATATGTACGGGTCTTGTTTTTTTATCCATTCAGCCAGTTTATGTGTTTTGACTGGAGCATTTAATCCATTTACATTAAAGGTAATTATCAATATGTATGTTCCATTTACCATTTTCTTAATTGTTTTGGTTTTGTTATTGTAGGTTTTTTCCTTCTCTTTTGTTTCCTGCCTAGAGAAGTTCCTTTAGCATTTCTTGTAAAGCTGGCTTTGTGGTGCTGAATTCTCTTAACTTTTGCTTATCTGTAAAGGTTTTAATTTCTCCATCGAATCTGAATGAGATCCTTGCTGCGTAGAGTAATCTTGGTTGTAGGTTTTTCCCTTTCATCACTTTCAATATGTCCTGCCACTCCCTTCTGGTTTGCAGTGTTTCTGCAGAAAGATCATTTGTTAACTTTATGGGGATTCCCTTGTATGTTATTTGTTGCTCTTCCCTTCTGCTTTTAATATTCTTTCTTTGTATTTAATTTTTGATAGTTTGATTCATATGTGTCTCGGTGTTTTTCTCTTTGGGTTTATTATGTATGGCACTCTCTGTGCTTCCTCGGCTTGACTGATTATTTCCTTTCCCATGTTAGGAAAGTTTTCGACTATACTCTCTTTAAATATTTTCTCAGACCCTTTCTTTTTCTGTTCTTCTTCTGGGACCCCTATAAGTCAAATGTTTGTGTATTTAATGTTGTCCCAAGAGGTCTCTGAGACTGTCCTCAATTCTTTTCATTCTTTTTCTTTATTGTGCTCCCTGGCAGTATTTCCACCATTTTATCTTCCAGCTCACTTATCTGTTCTTCTGCCTCAGTTATTCTGTTATTGATTCCTTCTAGAGTATTTTTAATTTCAGTAATTGTGTTGTTCATCACTATTTGTTTGCTCTTTAGTTCTTCTAGATCCTTTTTAAATGTTTCTTTTATTTTCTCCATTCTGGTTCTGAAAATTTGGATCATCTTTACTGTCATTACTCTGAATTTTTTTTCAGGTAGGTTGCTTATTTCATCTTCATTTATTTGGAATTGTAGGTTTTTACCTTGCTCCTTTGTCTGTAACATATTTTTTTGTCATTTCTTTTTTTTTTTTTTTTTTGATGGGTCATGCTGTACTCCTCTCTTACTTCTTGCTTGGCCTGAGGCATCCAGCACTGGAGTTTGTAGGCAGTTGGATAGAGCTGGGTCTTGGTGCTGAGATGAGGACCTCCAGGATACCTCACTCTGATTGATATTCCCTGGGGTCTGCAGTTCTCTGTTAGTCCAGCAGTTTGGACTCAGAGCTCCCACCACAGGAGCTCGGGCTGAAACTCTAGCCTCGGAACAAAGATCCCACAAGCTTCAAGTTGTGGGAAAAAAAAAAAAATGAAGACTGAAAGAAAAAAAGGATCAGTGCAATATCAAAGAATAAAAAGTAAAATAAAATTAGAAAGATAAAAAATATATTAGGAAAAATAAAGCTATAATTGAAACAACTGCAACAAGGTAAAATAAAACCACAACAGAAAAAAGAAAAAAAAAGTGGGGCAGGGGGAAACAAGCCAAAAGGAGCTATCACTAACAAAGTATAAATAATAAAATAAAATTGGAAAAATAAAAGATTTAGTAGGAAAAATAAAAATTTAAAAGACTCAACAGCAATGAATCAACAAGGTAAAACAGAACCCCACCTAAAAGAGGAAAAAAGAAAAGAAAAGAAAAGAATAAAGCCTTCACTATGGGGGCAGAGTTTAGGCGGGGGTTGGGGGGGTGGGTGATGGAACTTAGGTAGGGGCGGGGTTTGGGGGACAAGACCTAGGTGGGTCGGAGTATGACATTTGAGCATGCGGGGTGGCCTCAGCAGGGCAATGTTCAAGCATGGGGTGGAACCTCTGCTTAGGTCCTGCACAGAAAGGGAGAGGCAGCACGTGGGAAGGAGGGCTGTGGAGTGTGGGGTTCCAGAGGTAGGAGGTAGGGCCCTGAGTGAGGGTGTGTGGGTGGGGTTTAGGCCCAGCTCATTGGAGAGGGTCTCTGAGTGTAGAGATGGGGCCCTGGTGGGGTGTAGGGGAGGAGCTTGGGCTCTGCATGGCAGGAGGGAGGCTCTGAGGACAGAGGATTCGTCCTGGGATCCCAACAGGCTTCCTGGTGCTTAAGTGGACAGGGAAAGCACTTACCCTATTCCCTTTCATTCCTTCCTGCCCCTCCCCCACTCTCTCCCCCATGGTCTCCCCTGTCTCTGCTGGACCCCTAACCACAGGTGGGTCCCACTGGGTGTAGGAACTCCTTCCCTCTCCCAGCCACCCCTCAGGGGTGCTGGTCCCAGAGGTCTGACCTTTATTTTTGCTCCTCCTTCCCCCCCCTCACACTCCCTCAGGACCTGCAGGGCTGGAGGCGTCCTAGGTGGGCAGAGGATCAGGCCCGGGATCTCAGCAGGTTCCTGGGGGCCCAAGTGGGCAGGGGAAATCTGGCCAAGCTCCCTTTTGATCCTCTGCCCTCCCAATGGTTCCACAATTTCCCCCTTCTGGAGTGGGATCCCTTCCCCTTCCCCAGCCACCCTTCAGGGGCACCAGTCCCGTCCCGCCTCCGCTTCTTCTGCCACGTCCTACCCGGTTGCTGGGGGTTCCTCCCGTCTCCTTAGATGTCCGTGGTCCCCCACGGTACCTGGTAGGTGCCCTAGTTGTGAGGAGACGTGAATTCCGCATCCTCTTAGTACACCATCTTGACTCCGCCCCTGATTATCTTGCGTATTTCTTCTTAACTCATCTTCACTTTCCTCTCATATATAATATGTCAATAATAACATCACTGAATAGGGCTCTCTTTGTGTGTATTATACAGAATAATACAATAATTTTTCAGCTATTATTTATTTATTCTTTGTGGCAGGAATCATGCTTTAAATATTTTACTTCATTTAGTACTCACGATAATCTTATCAGGTAGGTTCAAATACTATCCACAATTTACAGGAGGAATTGGAGATGTTGAATCAACTGCTCAACACCACACAGTTATTATATAACAGAGCTGTGGTTTAAACTCAGGACCAAATCCTTCCAATCAACAATAACAATAGTCTCAGTGAAAAAAACTTGGTACATTGCACTACACTAAACCCAGAGAAAGCATTGTTAATAAGAAATTGAATGACTAAATGGTAGATTCTTTAATACCAGTAAAAGTAGCAGATATATATTCAAGCTTTAAAATATATAGATTTGGCATAAAACTGTAAGTATTGTGTTGCTATTGTTCTTTGATTCCATGTACATCACTGGAAATATGATACAAGAGGAGCTTTGAACAAAATTTAGAATGTGTGTCTGTGTTTGATATTAAGAAGATGAGAAAAACATTTTACCAACCAGATTCTTTTAAGTTAACTTTTCCTCTTTATTTTTTCTCATTTTTAAAGTATTTTTGATTTGATTTTCAAATCTTGAGTTTCTGATAGTAGAACTTGGGAATATTCTCAATTATTTTATTTTTTGTTGGCTCTGACCAGAATCTTTCAAGTTACTTTTTATATTTCTGAAAATATCTGACAAATTTAAGATAATTATCGCAGTAGTTTAAATGGCAAGTTTGTTTTTTAGAATGTTCATGAGAAATGATTTTAAATTCTAGACTTGCTACTTATTGTTTAGATAAGTATCTCCTGACTCAAAACAAGATCAGTATGTGTAAACTGTATTCACACATAATCTTTGTAAATCTTTTTAGGCCATAATTCATCTTCCCCTCCCAATATTTCTGAGTGAAAATTAATACCATGTGATAACATGGTTTATGTTGTCTTCTTCCACCTATTCAGCATAATTTGGAAATGCTGGTGAGGAGCTCATCTTATACCCACCAGTTTATTTGTTGCTTACTGTTTTGTAGCATCGCTCACCTACATAAGGACTTCATTCTCACAGTTATGCCTTCCTGCTTCTGCATCATCAGTTTTCCCCTCAGAAATTGGTCATTCCTAGAAGCATAACAGAGTATCTCTCATTATAAAAAGAGATAAGTGAAATTCTCCCTTGGTCTCTTGAGCTCTTCCAACAATTGTCCCTTCTCTCTGCTCACCTTCACATCAAAACTCCTTGAAAGAGTTTTTATGCTAAGTGTCTCTATTTTCTCACCTCCATCTTCCCTTCAGCTGACTCAAAGTTATCTTCTATTCCCTTCCTTCCACTGAAAAAAGCACCAGTTTGCATCCACCACAACCTCCACTCAGTTTGGTCATGCTAGATACTTGAAATAAATTCTAACATAGGTACTGTTAATATGTGTTCTGCAGATAAAGAAACAGGTTTAGAGAGTTTGCCCAAGGTTGCACACGTAGTGAATGATAGATCCAGAACTCCAACCCAGGTAGTCTGACTCCAAGTTCTGCATTCTTAACTAGATAGTACAAATACCTCCTTTAGGGAAAATTCCCCCCCTGACATCTTCATCCTCCCCACCCTGCCAACCCCCACCCTTGCACTAGACTGAGAATCCCTGTTATAGGCTACCATATAACTCAGTATGTCTTTTTCACAGTATATACATCACAGTTTGCAATTATATACTTATTTTTTAATATTTTAACATCTGCTTTTCCTACAAATCTGTAAGCTTCTGAAGTCAAAAAGAAGGTATTACCTTTCTTTCGGTTATTGTTATCCTTAGTATGAAACAGATTTTGAATGAATGAATGAACTAAAATGAATTTAATTGATCATTTTAGGGCAAATTCTAATGCAAATAATGTGTATGCAATATATCCCAATATTACAGTCCAGTTAGAGTTTAGACAAATGTGTAAACATCCATGTACTCATCACCCCACTCAAGGGGAAAATATTCCCTTTTCCCTAGTAAGTTCCTTCATGTTCCTCTCCAATCAATACTCCTCACCCTGCAACCAGTGATCTGAAGTGTTTTAGTCTCACTCAATTTTGCCTGTTTAGAAATTCATGCAAATGAAATCATATATCTTTTGTCTCAGACATTTTCTACTTAATATTATATCTGTAAGATTATTTCATGTTTTTAAATATCAATAGTTTGATGCATTTTATTTCTAGGTAGTATACCACTGTATAAATACATGACAATTTGTTTATGTGTTCATCAGCTGATGGACGTTTGGGTTGTTTTCAGTTTGTGCTACTGTGAATAAAACTGATATGAACATACCAATATTTCTGTGCACATACAACTTCATTTCTCTTGGGAAGATCCCTGGTAGTAGAATTGTTGAGATATATTATCTGTATATTTAACTTTGTAAGATACAGCCAAACTGTTTTCCAGGGATGTATGAGAGTTACAGTTAGCCCATATTTTTACCAACACTTTTTGTGTTGCCGGTCTTTTGATTTTAGCCATTCTAATTGGGTGTGGAGCAGTATCTTATTGTGGTTTTTAATTTGCATTTCCTAATGTTATTAAACAGCTTTTCCTCTGCTTACTGGCTTTTGTGAAGTATTTTTTCAGGTCTTTAAAACCCATAAGATTTTACGAAATCATCTATGGATTAAATGAGAACAAAGAAGAGGTCCCAGGATGGAGCCTTGGAACACTCCAGCATAAGACTGAAATGTGAATCTATGTGTTCATTTAGAAATTTAAGATATTTTCATAATCGGAAAAGTCTGTGAAGTTTTTTTATTGTATTTTTTTACTGTTTTACATAAATCCTATGTGACCTTAATAAAAGTGACCTCAGATGCTTGCAGTATTTTTCTGTGATCATTTATGCTCAGTAGAACATTTATGGCTTTCTATGATTAGCTTGTTATGCCTTGCCTCATTCCTAATAAACTGTGCTTCTCCTCAGATATATTAGCCCATTATTAAATATGGAAAGCAAGATAAATGCATTTCTACAAGTATAAACCCAGGAAAATGTTTAACCAAACATAAAATTTATAACTATAAAGAAAAGAATGTTTTCCTTCTTTCTCCCTTTCACCCAAGTTTATAATATTAAGAAATCAGAAGCATTGATTGCTAACATCACTAATTATTAGAGAAATACAAATCAAAACTACAATGAGCTATCACCTCACAACGATTAGAATGGGCATCACTCACAACGATTAGAATGGGCATCATCAGAAAATCTACAAACAACAAATGCTGGATAGAGTGTGGAGAAAAGGGAACCCTCTTGCACTGTTGGTGGGAATGTAAATTGATACAGCCACTATGGAGAACAGTATGGAGGTTCCTTAAAAAACTAAAAATAGAATTACCATATGACCCAGCAATCCCACTACTGGGCATATACCCAGAGAAAACCATAATTCAAAAGGACACATGCACCCCAATGTTCATTGCAGCACTATTTACAATAGCCAGGTCATGGAAGCAACCTAAATGTCCACCTACAGATGTGTGGATAAGAAGATGTGGTACATATATACAATGGAATATTACTCAGCTATAAAAAGGAATGAAATTAGGTCATTTGTACAGATGTGGATTAATCTAAAGACTGTCATACAGAGTGAAGTAAGTCAGAAAGAGAAAAACAAATATCATATAGTAACGCATGTATGTGGAACCTAGAAAAATGGTAGAGATGAACCGGTTTGCAGTGCAGAAGTTGGGACACAGATGTAGAGAACAAACGTGTGAACACCAAGTGGGGAAAGTGGCGGGGGGTTGTGGCGGTGGTGTGATTAATTTGGAGATTGGGATTGACATATATACACTAATATGTATAAAATAGATAACTAATAAGAACCTGCTGTATAAAAAATAATTAAAATTCCAAGAAAAAGAAACTATATGTTAACTTTTGAAGAAATTTAAAAATGAAATAAACTTCTTTTGTACTTACTTGTAAAAAAAAAAAAGAAAAAGAAATCAGAAGCATTGATTGATAAAATAATACATAAAAATCACAATACTCAAAACTAGGTCATTAAATTTGTACAATATTAGTGAATTAAAGCTACAACTAGCCAGA
This sequence comes from Physeter macrocephalus, assembly GCF_002837175.3. Lineage (NCBI taxonomy): Eukaryota > Metazoa > Chordata > Mammalia > Artiodactyla > Physeteridae > Physeter > Physeter macrocephalus. The sequence continues at coordinate 43,528,791 of NC_041228.1, forward strand.
GATTAGCTTTCCAGAATTCTCAGGCTACAGGAACAATTCCCTTTCTAAAGTAACAAAATAAAACACAACAAAACAACAAAACCTCTTTGCTGATAAAGAAATAACTAGGATCAATGAACAAAAAGCCAAAAAGGGCCAAACCCTTCTTTAATCAGTTCAAATGGTGGCGTAAAAAGAAAGTGCTGCAATGTCTAGCAACGACTAAAGCAGTGCCTTTTTTCACATGGCTCACATAAGGAATAATACATAAAATATCTGAAGGCCCATTGAGGTACTTAGCACCTAAGTGTCAAGCATTGTCCTAAGGTTGTCTGGAAGTTAACTCACTTGATCTATTTGACAGTCATAGATTTTTATGAACTTTGTTTACAGGGAATAAGGAAAATTATATCAATTTTCCAAGATCACAAAAGTAGTTAATGGTGGAGCTGGGCTTCAAAATCATGTTTCTATCACTCCAAAGATCTTGCACTCAACCACTAGGTTGTAACAATTTATTGAGGGAATGATAATTGTTTATTACCTATATCATAGAAGAGAAAGTACTTGGATGGGCTAATAGCAATCTGCTTGAACCACATAGTTGTAGTCTTTTAGAATAGAAAAATGAAATCATTATGATAGGGAGTGAAGCAGGAGAATATGATTAGAAAATACCACCAGTATTATGCTTATTTTGTCCATGAACATTGGATGGCTATATTAAAATCCACAATGACTCTGCTGTATAAAGTTGACTATAACATGGTCCCACATTACAATGAATTTATACAAACTATGAAGATTTTGAAGATATACAAATCACTATGGTCTAACAACTTGAGAGATGATTCAAATGACCAATCTAGTGAAGTTACAAAATAAGACAGAAGAGAGGGAAGTATGGAAACCTATGCAATGTCAAATACAAACACAGCACGTCAGAGGACATTCCAGAATTCATTATTAAACAAATATTTTTGTGCCTAATATATGTCAATCACTCAACTAAGCTGTAGACATAATTCTCTCAAGTAATAAAGGAAAGGAACCTTGAAAATTATGATAACCTTACAAGAAGAAACAGGCATTCACGTACAGGAAGACTTCTGTAACACATCGATGAATCAATGTAACATGGCTAATTTGCCCTGTATAATACCAGAGTCACTGAGTATTATTGTCTAATTCTTTGGTAGATGCCAAGTTATACAAAGCTATGGTGTAACACCATATAGTCTGTTTTAGTCTGTTTGAGCTGCTATAACAAAATACCATATTCTGGGTAGCTTAAAAAAACATTTCTCACAGTTCAGGAGGCAGTGAAATCCAAGCTCAAGGTGTCACAGATTCAGTCTGGTGAAAGCCTGCTTCATGGTCCAAGCTTAAGGTGTCACAGATTCAGTCTGGTGAAAGCCTGCTTCCTGGTGCATTTTTCACTGTGTCCTCACACGGCAGAATGGGTGAGAAATCTCTCTGGGGTCTCTTTTCATAACGGAACTAATGCCATTCATAAGGGCTCTGCCCTCATGACCTAATCGTTTCCCAGAAGCCCATCCTCCAAATACCATCCCACTGAGGATTAGGTTTCAACACATGAATTTTGAGGGAACATAAAAGTCTATGGCATAATCCATCCATCCAAATTAGACCATCTGATTCTTTTCTGTTATAAGTAGTCTTCAGCCAAATGATCAAAGAATTGTCTATCTCTACCACAATGTTTGCCAAAAAGATTAAGAATCTTGGAATAGTAGTTGTAGTTAAAGAAGCAATAACAACAGTTACTATTACTTCTTGAATTATTTACATTGTGCAGAGAACTTTACCAAATACTTTGCACCTGTGTACAGTTATAGAATAAACTTTGTAAATTTTAACTAATCTCTAAGCATGGTCTATGTTCTGAAAAATTTTAGATGGATAAAACTTGGTCTGTTTTGGAGATAAGTGCTACATTCTGGCTGGAACTTAGTGAGTTAACCCCAAGCCATCTGGAATATTCAGTGTTCAGAATAACTCATTTCCAGGGAGTTCTGTATAGCCGACGATTTACTGTATGAGTTTTAACATAATGTGAATAGAATTGTGACTTTCTGTAACATTTAAACACTCACAATCTCCATAAATGAAAGAACGTTCAGTATGACATTTATCATGACTCAGTTTTTTTTCTCCCTTCTCAGAACGGTACTTGCATATTTTGGGGAGAGCTTTTGAATAGGTACCGCTGCAAAATGCAGTAGGTGACAGTTAAACATACGCTTCAGCATTTGCAGAGGATGAATCATGCTCTTTCTCAGTCATTTGGCTTTTCAAGATCTCTATTAAAGAAGAGATGCAAAAACTCTCTCATGACTCTTTTATCAGTCATCAAACTTGTGGCTTTTAGAGCACATTGGTTTTGAGAAGCTTTTCATGAAGCACCTTGAAACAGCTTGCCATGGAAATGGAAAAAAGGAAGGCAGATGCTTGGAAAAGAAATTTTTTCTTTTAGTTAACATATCACAGAATAGGCCCTGTGCCCAAACTTGAGAATTCAGAATTTTCATTACATCAAAAGGAATTTTCTTTTTTTTTCATAAAGCTGCTGGATTAGTCCTTAGATTTGAATAAAAATTTCACTCTTGTTCTTTCTATTTCTCATTTTCTTTTTGCACCTTTGTTTTGTAGGCATTTTTTTGTAAAATCTGATATCTCTTTTCATGGTGAATAATTATGTCTCTCTGGATGTTTCCAGAAAGGTTAGATCTAATGGGTTCCTAAGAAAACACATGCAATGGTAACTTTCTTATCATAGGTAAAGTGATAGAAGACAGAGTTAGGACTGTCTTTCATCAAGGTAATATTTATAGCTAAGCAAATCAACATTTCAGCTCTGCAAGTTCTAAATTTGTTGCCAGACAGTATCTGGAGATTGTTTTGTATGTTTTGATTAAATACAGATTCCTTGAACTTTTTTCTAACAAAACCAGAATCCTGTGTTAGTTCTTGTTCTTTGTTTTTTCTAGTTAAGTCTTGTGATAAATGAGATGTCTAATTAATGACTCACATCACTGAGTCTGAAGAGTCTCTTTCTTCATAACCATAGTCACCTAAATTAACTTTTTCTGCATTTTGTAATTGGACACACAGTAATGATATGTGAAAATTTAAATTATTAAAAATTTAAAATGATACTTGAATGCATATAATTTTTATAATGAATTGATAAAATTCATTAAAAAATTTCTTGATAGAAACAAAGGTAGGAAAATAAGCAGTATTTTTTAAGTTAGTAAATTGTTTCCAAAATCATGCTTTTCTATGTGTACAATGGAAAGGATATTCTCTGTACATTGAACTAACATTGAGTTCAACCTGTGTTCCAGGCATTATGATAGATGCTGGGAGTATAAGTAGAGAACACAATCTGTAGACTTTGTGGTGAAATCAAATAAAACGAGTGAATTAATGAAGACTATGAAGTAAGAAGCGTACTAAGGAACAGGTTTTCATAGAGTGCACAAAGGGTGAGGCATGAGAGGTGGCTTCCTAGAGGAGACTTTTTAAAAATGGAGAAAGAACACTGGATAAATTATCTGATAAAATTTCTGAATTAAGTCAGAAAGAGAAAAACAAATATCATACATTAACGCATACTGTGGGATCTAAAAAAATGGTACAGATGAACCAGTTTGCAAGGCAGAAATAGAGACATAGATGTAGAGAACAAACGTATGGACACCAGGTGGGGAAAGCGGGGGTGGGGGGGATGGTGGTGGTGGTGAAGGGATGCATTGGAAGATTGGGATTGACATATATACACTAATATGCATACAATAGATAACTAATAAGAACCTGCTGTATAAAAAGTAAATAAATAAAATTAAAAAAAAGAGAAAACTATAGAAGCAAAATAAATAAATAATTTTTAAAAATTAAAAAGAAGAAGAAGAAAGAACATGGATAAATTATCTGATAAAATTACAAGCTAGAATTACAGAACGAGACTTTACAACAGGTCTCAAGGACTAAATAACAAACTACCGGTCTATGGAGGACCACTAAGAAAACAAATTTCACAGTGGCTGTCTGTGGCAGATTGGGAATTATTAGGAAATGGAATTCCTGTTATAGACAAGATAATTTTCCCATTGTGAAGGATAAAAACTACAGAACTTTTTTATAGGGTAGTCTCAGCTGAGAAGAATGTCCATGAACTCATATGAAACAGCTCCAAGGATACATGAAAAATAGTGAGGTTTTAGAGGGAATAGAAATTAACAAGATTGTTAAAACCATTGATTACTGAAAATGTGAGTTCATTCATACTAATAAGCCGTTATGGCCTGAAGGAAGACATAACCTAAAAATTACACACAAAGTGAGAACAAGAGGTAGTGGGGGTGGACAGTTAATTAGAGACAAAATTATGGTTGACTGTATGTGCCATACTGAAAATTCTTAATTTTGTCTATCATTTTGAATAATTTCGTCTGAACAAATTTAAATTTTTAAAAGATAATCATGACAGCAGTGTAGAGAATGAATGGAGAAGAGAAGAGAAGTCAAATTTGAGGGTTAAATTCTGAAGAGACAGAAGACTAGAAGGAATAGCATGTGGGAGAGATGACAAACCTCAAAATAGGGCAGTAGCTGTGGAAATAAAAAGAAAGAATAAAATAAGAACTGTTTAGGAGTATGAATTAAAAGGACATGGATTGGTTGAATGTGCTTAGCAGAAGAGATGGGGGTAAAATATAAAAAGAAATGTACATGGTTTCCAGGTTCTGGCTTGGGAATAGGTTGGGTGGCAATACCAGTTACTAAAACAATGATTACAGAAAAAGGAAAACATTTGGATGAAGGGGATGAGATTGGTCAGGACTTGTTGAGTTTTAGAGATACATGGGCTTATAAATACTGGTCTAGATTTCAGGCTGTAAGTTGGAGTTGAAAATATAAAATTGCTTTTCTTGTCTTCTTGTGTTTTGTGTAGAAATAGTCTAATTAAGCTGCAATGCTATTAATTATGCCATATTTGGATCCCTGGCCAAATAGCTTAATATTTATGAGTGAATGTTCATGGGAAGACAAATCATGGAAGACTCTATTTGGATTAGTTATTTTTCTTGACCGTTGTGACTTTAAGTATGTGAAAGATTTAGAAACACATAGTTTAAAGGGAAATTACTTCTAATGTGGTTGTTTGAACCAAAAATACTTGTGTCTTATCTTACTTGACATAATATAACCCAAGCCAAGACACATTTATTCCAAGAATTCTAGAATTGTTATGCCTGGTACAGTCTGTTACAAAACTTCTTTGGAATTAGGCTTTAAGAAGTTAACCATACTTGGCTTTAAAATGAAGTGATAATCAGGAAATTATGATGATTAAGAGCAACTTTGAATCCCAGATCTCGTTCTTAGTTGCCATATAACTTTTGTAAATTTACTGGCACTTCTGGACCTTAATCTCATTATGTGCAAAATTAAGGTGGTAATAGTATCTAACTCACGATGGTGTATAAGAGATGAATTATGAAACAGGCTAAGCACAATACCTCACATATTATTAGGCATCAAAAATGTTATCTATCATTAATATACAACTTCATTAATAAAGTTAAAATAATAAAAAATAATGTAAGAGTAAAGGTTAAAATGGAAACATGCAAAGAACAATTGAAATATGGTTGCCAGTGGAGAGTAAACTTTTTTTTTTTTTTTTTTTTTTTTTTTTTGCGTTACACGGACCTCTCACTGTTGTGGCCTCTCTCGTTGCAGAGCACAGGCTCTGGACGCACGGGCTGAGCGGCCATGGCTCACGGACCTAGCCGCTCCGCGGCATGTGGGATCTTCCCGGACCAGGGCACGAACCCGTGTCCCCTGCATTGGCAGGCGGACTCTCAACCACTGCGCCACCAGGGAAGCCCGAGAGTAAATATCTTGAAGTCAGGAACTGTGACTTATTCTTTTTGTTTATGTACTATCTGAGCACATAGTAACTATTCTAAGAAAAGATAAAAATTATGGTTAAAATATGAGTAAATTTTTAAATAATACAAAAGTACACAACATTATGTTTTGGCATTAATAAAACATCATAAAATTCAAGAAGAAAAGAAGACAAAGATAAGAAAATAAAGATAAGTAAGCTTAAGAAAAATTGTGATGCTAAAGCTAATAGACTAAGAAAATAAAATTTAAAATATGAGTTAAAAATAAATGAAAGAAGTATTTCAATAAATCATACAAATTTTAAAAATACAAGTAAAGGGCTTTCCTGGTGGTGCAGTGGTTAAGAATCTGCCTGCCAATGCAGGGGACATATGTTCGAGCCCTGGTCCAGGAATATCCCACATGCCATGGAGCAACAAAGCCTGTGTGCCACAACTACTGAGCCTGCACTCTAGAGCCCTTGAGCCACAACTACTGAGACTGTGTGCGACGACTACTGAAGCCTGCATGCCTAGAGCCTGTGCTCTGCAACAAGAGAAGCCACTGCAATGGGAAGCCTGCTCACTGCAAACAAGAGTAGCCCCTGCTCGCTGCAACTAGAGAAAGCCTGTGGGCAGCAACGAAGACCCAATGCAGCCAAAAATAAATAAATTAAAAAAAAATTTAGTTCCTTTTAAAAAAAAAGTAAAATAAAAATATTAATTCTCCAGATTTTCAACAAAATCTAACAAATGTTCATAATAAAAAATTTCAATAAATGAAGAATAAAAATGAGCTTCCTCAATCCAATAAAGGACATCTACTCAAAACCCATAGCTAGTTTTATGTTTAATCATAAAAGAATGAATGTTTTCTCTCAAAGATAAGGAATAAGATCATCCACTTTTACCACTTCTATTTAACATAGAAAAAGAAATGAAAGACACCAAGATTGGAAAAGAAGGAGGAAATTATTTCTATTTGCAGAATAGACATGATTTTATAGAGAGAAAATCCTGAGGAATTCACACACACATGCCCACGCACGCGCAGGTGAACAACCCAAAACTATTAAAGGTAATAAAATAATTCATCAAGGTTATAGGTACATAACCAATATAAAAAAATAATAATTCAATTTCTATATACTGGCACTGGACAATCTCAAAATAAAATTTAAAAAATAATTAATTTATGATTGCATGAAAAAGAATATATTTAACAAAGAAGTACAAAACTTGTACACTCTCAATACAGTAAAAAGACCACTCATATGTGGGAGATAATATTTGCAAGTCATGTATCTGACACAAGTATCCAAACTATGTAAAGAACTCTTACGATTCAAAAATAAAAAGACAAATAATCCAATTAAAAATAGGCAAGAGGAGCTTCAAGATGGCGGAAGAATAAGATGCTGAGATCAACTTCCTCCCCACAAATACAACAGAAATACATCTACATGTGGAACAACTATTACAAAACACTTACTGAACGCTGGCAGAAGACCTCAGACCTCCCAAAAGGCAAAAAACTCCCCACGTACATGAATAGGGTAAAAGAAAAAAGAAAAAACTGGGACAAAGAATAGGGACGGGACCTGCGCCAGTGGGAGGGAGCTGTGAAGGAGTGGGGGTTTCCACACACTGGGGGGCCCCTTTGCGGGTGGACACTGCTGGTGGCAGAGGGGGGGAGCTTTGGAGCTGCGGAGGGGAACGCAGCAGCAGGGGTGCGGAGGGCAAGCGGAGAGATTGCCGCACAGAGGATCGGTGCTGACCAGCATTCACCAGCCTCAGAGGCTTGTCTGCTCACCCGCCAGGACTGGTGGAGGCTGAGAGCTGAGGCTCGGGCTTTGGAGGTCGGATCCCAGGGAGATGACTGGGGTTGGCTGTGTGAACACAGACTGAATGGGACTAGTGTGCCACGGCTAGCGGAGTCCAGGAAAAAGTCTGGAGGTGCCGAAGAGACAAGAGACTTTTTCTTGCCTCTTTGTTTCCTGGTGCATGAGGAAAGAGGATTAAGAGTGCCACTTAAAGGAGCTCCAGAGATGGGCGTGAGCTGCGGCTATCAGTGTGGACCCCAGAGAGGGGCATGAGATGCTAACACTGCTGCTGCAGCCACGAAGAAGCCTATGTGCAAGCACAGGTCACTATCCACACCGCCCCTCCCAGGAACATGTGCAACCCGCCACTGCCAGTGTCCTGTGATCCAGGGACAACTTACCCGGGACAACACACAGCATGCCTCAGGCTGGTGCAACGTCCCACTGGCCTCTGCCGCCACAGGTTCTCCCCACATCCCTACCCCTCCCTCCCTCCGGCCTGAGTGAACCAGAGCCCCCGAATCAGCTGCTCCTTTAACCCCGTCCTCTCTGAGCGAAGAACAGATGCCCTCAGGTGACATAAAGGCAGAGGCGGGTCCAAATCCAAAGCTGAACCTCAGGAGCTGTGTGAACAAAGAAGAGAAAGGGAAATTTCCCCCAGCAACCTCAGAATAGTGGATTAAATCTCGACAATCAACTTCATGTACCCTGCAACTGTGGAAAACCTGAATAGACAATGAATCATCCCAAATTGAGGATGTGGACCTTAGGAGCAAAGATACATATACTTTTTCTCATTTCTCTTTTTGTGAGTGTTTATGTGTATGCTTCTGTGTGTGATTTTGTCTCTATAGCTTTGTTTTACAATTTATCCTAGGGTTATGTCTGTCCATTTATTTTTAATTACTTAAAAAAATTTTTTTTAATAATTTTTTTTATTTCAATAAATTTATTTTATATTATTTTATTTTATCTTCTTTGTTTCTTTCTTTTATATTCTCCCTTTTATTCTGAGCCATGTGGAGGACAGGCTCTTGGTGCTCCAGCCAGGCATCAGGGCTGTGCCACTGGGGTGGGAGAGCCAAGTTCAGGACATTGGTCCACAAGAGACCTCCCAGCTCCATGTAATATCAAACGGCGAAAATCTCCCAGAGATCACCATCTCAATGCCAAGACCCAGCTCCACTCAACAACCAGCAAGCTACAGTGTAGGACACCCTATGCCAAACAACTAGCAAGACAGGAACACAACCCCATCCATTAGCAGAGAGTCTGCATAAAATCATAATAAGGCTACAGACACCCCAAAACACACCACCAAACGTGGACCTGACCACCAGAAAGACAAGATCCAGCCTCATCGACCACCACATAGGCACTAGTCCCCTACACCAGGAAGCCTACAAAACCCACTGAACCAACTTTAGCCACTGGGGACAGACAACAAAAACAATGGGAAGTACGAACCTGCATCCTGTGAAAAGGAGACCCCAAACACAGTAAGTTAAGCAAACTGAGAAGACAGATAAATACACACCAGATGAAGGAGCAAGGCAAAAACCCACCACACCTAACAAATGAAGAGGAAATAGGCAGTCTACCTGTAAAATAATTCAGAATAATTAGGGTAAAGATGATGCAAAATCTTGGAAATAGAATAGAGAAAATACAAGAAATATTTAACAAGGACCTAAAAGAACTAAAGAGCAAACAAACAGAGATGAAAAACACAATAAATGAAATTAAAAATTCTCTAGAAGGGGTCAATAGCAGAATAACTGAGGCAGAAAACAGATAAGTAACCTGGAAGATAAAATAGTGGAAATAACTACTGCAGAGCAGAGTAAAGTAAAAAGAATGAAAAGAACTGAGGACAGTCTCAGAGACCTCTGGGACAACAATAAAGTCACCAACATTTTAATTACACGGGTCCCAGAAGAAGAAGAGAAAAAGAAAGGATCTGAGAAAATATTTGAAGAGATTATCATTGAAAACTTCCCTAATATGGGAAAGGAAATAGTTATTCAAGTGCAGGAAGCACAGAGAGTTCCATACAGGGTAAATCCAAGGAAAAACACGCCAAGACACATGTTAATCAAACTATCAAAAATTAAATACAAAGAACACATATTAAGAGCAGCAAGGGAAAAACAACAAGTAACACATAATGGAATCCCCACAAGGATAACAGCTGATCTTTCAGCAGAAACCCTGCAAGCCAGAAAGGAGTGGCAGGACATATTTAAAGTGATGAAAGAGAAAAACCTACAACCAAGATTACTCTACCCAGCAAGGATCTCATTCAGAATTGACAGAGAAATTAAAAGCTTTACAGACAAGCAAAAGCTAAGAGAATTCAGAACCACCAAACCAGCTTCACAACAAATGCTAAAGGAACTTCTCTAGGCAGGAAACACAAAAGAAGGAAAAGACCTACAATAATAAACCCAAAACAATTAAGAAAATGGTAATAGGAACATACATATCGATAATTACCTTAAATGTAAATGAATTAAATGCTCCAACCAAAAGACATAGGCTAGCTGAATGGATACAAAAGCAAGACCGATATATATGCTGTCTACAAGCAACCCACTTCAGAGCTAGGGACACATACAGACTGAAAGTGAGGGCATCGAAAAAGATATTCCATGCAAGTGGAAATCAAAAGAAAGCTGGAGTAGCAATTCTCATACCAGACAAAATAGATTTTAAAACGAACACTACTACACGAGACAAAGAAGGACACGACATAATGATCAAGAGATCAATCCAAGAAGAACATATAACAATTGTAAATATTTATGCATCCAATATAGGAGTACCTCAATACATAAGGCACAAACTAATAACCGTAAAATGGGAAATCGACAGTAACACAATCATAGTAGGGGACTTTAACACCCCACTTTCACCAATGGACAGATCATCCAAAATGAAAATAAATTAGGAAACACAAGCTTTAAATGATGCATTAAAGAAGATGGACTTAATTGATATTTATAGGACATTCCATCCAAAAACAATAGAATACACATTCTTCTCAAGTGCTCATGGAAGATTCTCCAGGATAGATTATATCTTGGGTCATAAATCAAGCCTTGCTAAATTTAAGAAAATTGAAATCATATCAAGTGTCTTTTTCTACCATGATGCTATGAAGCTAGATATCAATTACAGGAAAACATCTGTAAGAAATACAAATATATGGAGGCTAAACAACATACTGCTTACTAACCAACAGATCCCTGAAGAAATCAAAGAGGAAATTAAGAACTACCTAGAAACAAATGACAATGAAAGCATGACCCAAAACCTATGGGATGCAGCATAAGCCGTTCTAAGAGCGGAGTTTATAGCTATACAAGCCTACCTTAAGAAACAAGAAACATCTCAAATAAACAACCTAACAATACACCTAAAGCATTAGGGAACAAACAACAAAAAAAACCCAAAGTTAGCAGAAGGAAAGAAATCATAAAGATCAGATCAGAAATAAATGAAAAAGAAATGAAGGAACTGATAGCAAAGATTCATAAAACTAAAAGCTTGTTCTTTGAGAAGATAAAAAAATTGATAAACAATTAGCCAGACTTATCAAGAAAAAAAGGGAGAAGACTCAAATCAATAGAATTAGAAATGAAAAAGGAGAAGTAACAACTGAAACTGCAGAAACACAAAGGATCATGAGAGATTACTACAAGCAACTATATGCCAATAAAATGGACAACCTGGAAAAAATGCACAAAGTCTTAGAAATGTACAGTCTTCCAAGACTGAACCAGGAAGATATAGAAAATATGAAAAGACCAATCAGAATCACTGAAATTGAAATTGTGATTAAAAATCTAACAACAAACAAAAGCCCAGGACCAGATGGCTTCACAGCTGAAACTATCAAACATTTAGAGAAAAGCTAACACCTATACTTCTCAAACTATCCCAAAATATAGCAGAGGGAGGAACACTCCCAAACTCATTCTACAAGGCCAACATCACCTTGATACCAAAACCAGACAAAGATGTCACAAAGAAAGAAAACTAGAGGCCAATATCACTGATGAACAAGATGCAAATCCCCTCAACAAAATACTAGCAAACAGAATCCAACAGCACATTAAAGGGATCATACATTATGATCAAGTGGGTTTTATTTCAGGAATGCAAGGATTCTTCAATATATGCACATCAATCACCGTGATACACAATATTAGCAAATTGAAGGAGAAAACCATATGATTATCTTAATAGATGAAGGAAAGAAATCATAAAGATCAGATCAGAAATAAATGAAAAAGAAATGAAGGAACTGATAGCAAAGATTCATAAAACTAAAAGCTTGTTCTTTGAGAAGATAAAAAAATTGATAAACAATTAGCCAGACTTATCAAGAAAAAAAGGGAGAAGACTCAAATCAATAGAATTAGAAATGAAAAAGGAGAAGTAACAACTGAAACTGCAGAAACACAAAGGATCATGAGAGATTACTACAAGCAACTATATGCCAATAAAATGGACAACCTGGAAAAAATGCACAAAGTCTTAGAAATGTACAGTCTTCCAAGACTGAACCAGGAAGATATAGAAAATATGAAAAGACCAATCAGAATCACTGAAATTGAAATTGTGATTAAAAATCTAACAACAAACAAAAGCCCAGGACCAGATGGCTTCACAGCTGAAACTATCAAACATTTAGAGAAAAGCTAACACCTATACTTCTCAAACTATCCCAAAATATAGCAGAGGGAGGAACACTCCCAAACTCATTCTACAAGGCCAACATCACCTTGATACCAAAACCAGACAAAGATGTCACAAAGAAAGAAAACTAGAGGCCAATATCACTGATGAACAAGATGCAAATCCCCTCAACAAAATACTAGCAAACAGAATCCAACAGCACATTAAAGGGATCATACATTATGATCAAGTGGGTTTTATTTCAGGAATGCAAGGATTCTTCAATATATGCACATCAATCACCGTGATACACAATATTAGCAAATTGAAGGAGAAAACCATATGATTATCTTAATAGATGTAGAGAAAGCTTTTGACCAAATTCAACACCCATGTATGATAAAAACTCTCCAGAAAGTAGGCATAGAGGGAACTTTCCTCAACATAATAAAGGCCATATAAGACAAACCCACAACCAACATCATCCTCAATGGTGAAAAACTGAAACCATTTCCACTAAGATTAGGAGCAAGACAATTTTGCCCACTCTCACCACTATTATTCAACATAGTTGTGGAAGTTTTAACCACAACAATCAAAGAAGAAAAAGAAATAAAAGGAATCCAAATTGGAAAAGAAGAAGTAAAGCTGTCACTGTTTGCAGATGACATGATACTATACATAGAAAATCCTAAAGATGCTACTAGAGAACTACTAGCGCTAATCAATGAATTTGGTAAAGTAGCAGGATACAAAATTAATGCACAGAAATCTCTTGCATTCTTATACATTAATGATGAAAAATCTGAAAGAGAAATTAAAGAAACATTCCCATTTACCACAGCAAAAAAAGAATAAAATATGTAGGAATAAACCACCCTAAGGAGACAAAAGACCTGTATACAGAAAACTATAAGACACTGATGAAAGAACCAAACCCTTAGAGGAAAACATAGGCAGAACACTCGATGACATAAAGCACAGCAAGATCCTTTTTGACCCACCTCCTAGAGAAATGGAAATAAAAACAAAAATAAACAAATGGGACCCAATGAAACTTAAATGCTTTTGCATAGCAAAGTAAACCATAAACGAGGCAAAAAATAGCCCTCAGAATGGGAGAAAATATTTGCAAATGAAGCAACTGACAAAGGATTAATCTCCAAAATTTACAAGCAGGTCATGCAGCTCAATAACAAAAAAACAAACAACCCAATGCAAAAATGGGC
>NC_041228.1:43542509-43547287 GCF_002837175.3 Physeter macrocephalus
CTACAATGAGATATCATCTCACACCGGTCAGAATGGCCATCATTAAAAATCCACAAACAATAAATGCTGGAGAGGGTGTGGAGAAATGTGAACCCTCTTGCACTGTTGGTGGGAATGTAAATTGATACTGCCACTATGGAGAACAGTATGGAGGTTCCTTAAAAAACTACAAATAGAACTATCATATGACCCCGCAATCCCACTAGTGGGCATATACCTGGAGAAAACCATAATTCAAAAAGAGTCATTTACCAAAATGTTCATTGCAGCTCTATTTACAATAGCCAGGACATGGATGCTACCTAAGTGTCCATCAACAGATAAATGGATAAAGAAGAAGTGGCACATATATACAATGGAATATTACTCAGCCATAAGAAGGAACGGAACTTAGTTATTTGTAGTGAGGTGGATGGACCTAGAGACTGTCATACAGAGTGAAGTAAGTCAGAAAGAGAAAAAAAAAAACGGTATGCTAACACATATGTATGAAATGTAAAGAAAATGGTCAGAAGAACCTAGGGGCAAGATGGGAATAAAGATGCAGACCTACTAGAGAATGGACTTGAGGATATGAGGAGGGGGAAGGGTAAGCTGGCACAAAGTGAGAGAGTGGCATGGACAGAGATACACTACCAGACGTAAAATAGATAGCTAGTAGGAAGCAGCCACATAGCACAGGGAGATCAGCTCGGTGCTTTGTGACCACCTAGAGGGGTGGGATAGGGAGCGTGTGAGGGAGGGAGATGCAAGAGGGAAGAGATATGGGGGCATATGTATATGTATAACTGATTCACTTTGCTATAAAGCAGAAACTGACACACCATTGTAAAGCAATTATACTCTAATAAAGGTGTTAAAAAATAAAAAATTTTAAAAAAGTGAAAGACAAAACAAAATAAAAATAGCAATAACTAAAAAAAAAATCAATTCATACACCACTGGGGAAATATTTCTTTCTGCCACAGTTAAAATAGCTAAAATAAAGAATTTTTAAAAAGAGAAAAAGAAAAATAGGCCAAAGCATGAATAGAGGTTTTTCCAAAGAAGATATACAAATGGTCAACAAACACATTAAAAGATGCTCAATATCATTAGTCATTAGGGAAATGCATCTCAAGACCACAATGAAATGCCACTCCACACTTAATAAAATGGCTGTAATCAAAATAACAAAAAACAGGAAGTGTTAGTGAGGATGTAGATAAATGGGAATCCTCATGCACTCTTCAGGGGAATGTAAAATGATGCAGCTGCTTTAGAGAATAGGTTGGCAGTTAATTAAAAAGTTAAACATAGTGTTATTGTATGGTCCAGAAATTCTACTCCTAGGAATACACTCAAGTAAATTGATAATATATGTCCATGAAAAATCTTGTATATGAATGCTCATAGCAGCATAATACATCATAGCCAAAGAGTAGAAAACAACAGAAATGTCCATGAACTGAGAAACAAATAAACAAAATGTAGCATATTCATACAGTGAAATATTATTCAGCCATATAAAGGAATGAAGTACTGATAATGCATCAACATGGATGAACTTGGAAAACATTGTGCAAAGTGAAAGAAACCAGATACAGAAGGACACATATTATATGTTTGCATCCATATGAAATGTGTAGAATCAACAAATACATAGAGGTAGAAAGTAGATTAGTAGTTGTAATGGTTAATTGTATGTGTCAGCGTGACTGGGCTAAGGGTTGCCCAGATATCTGGCAATCATTATTTCTGAGTGTGTGTGTGAGCACGTTGCTGGAAGAGATTAGCATTTGAATCATTAGACTGAGTAATGATAGCTCTCATCAGTGCAAGTGGGCATCATTCAATCTGCTGAGGGCCTGAATAGAAAAAAATGTTGGAGGAAGGGTGAATTTTCTCTCTGCTTGAGCTGAAACATCCATATTCTTCTACCCTCAGACATCAGCACTCCTGGTTCTTGGGTCTTCATATTCAGAGTAGGACTTATACCATCAGCCCTCCAATCCTCAGCCATCAGATGTGAACTTGAATAACACCACTGGCTTTCCTAGACCCCCACCTTGCAGATGGCAGATTGTGGCACTCCTTGGTTTCCATTATCACTTAAGCCAATATCTTAATAAATCTCTTTCTCTATATCTATATCTATATCTATCTATCTATCTATCTATCATCTATCTATCTATCTATCTATCATCTATCTATCTATCTATATCCTATTGGTTCTGTTCATCTGGAGCACATGACTAATGCTGTGGTTCACAGGAATTGGTGGGAGGGTGAAATAAGTGAGTGCTAACAGGTACAAGTTTTCTCTTTGGGGTGATGAAAATGTTCTGGAATTAGATAATGGGGATGCACAACCTTGTAAAATCCACTGAATTGTATACTTAAAATGCAGAATTTTATGGTATATGACCTTATCTCAATAAATTTTTGAAAAATATGTATTAAGTAAAGATCTTAAAGTAGGAGGTGTGGCCAAGATGGTGGAGTAGAAGAACCATGGGCTCACTTCCTTCCATGGGCACGCCAAAAGTACAACCATTTACAGAGCAACTATTTATGAGAATGACCTGAAGACTAACAGAAAAGATTTTCCACAATGAAAGATATAAAGAAGGCACCACAATGTGATGGGTAGGAGGGCAGAAATGTGGTATAGTCAGGAATTGCATCCCCATGTAGGTGATCCACAAACAGGAGGATAATCATAATTGAAGAGGTTCTTCCCAAGGAGTGATGGGTCCAAGCCTCACATCAGTCTTTCCAACCCAGGAGTCTTGCACCAAGGAGACAAGCCCCCAAAACATCTGGTCTTGAAGAGCAGCAGAGCTTGCATACAGGAGAGCCACAGGACCATAGGAAACAGACACTCCACTCTTAAATGGCACATGCAAAATCTCGCAAGCTCTGAGACCCAGCACAGAGGCAGTAATTTGAAAAAAGTCTGAGTCACACACTGTCGCTGATCTTGAAGAGTTTTCCAGAGAGGCAGAGGGCAACTGGAATTTTGCCTGGGGACATAGATGCTAGTGACAACATTTTAGGGGAGCTCTTTCTACCATAAGGACAATCGTGTTCGCAAACACTATTTTGGAGTCTTCTCTCTAGTCCTCCCACCCACCAGCAAGTGAGCACTAGTCCTGGGACACCAAGAGCTGAGCAGCCAGCTGCACTAGAACCAGGCCCCACCCCCCAGCCAGCCATGCCAGGGCCTGACCCAAAGCAACAACAGACCAGCAGCAACCACAGGAAGTAGGACTTGGCAGCCAACTTGTCCAGGGGCCAGTCTTGCATACCAGCACTCCCAGAGTAGTCAGCCCAACCACAACAGAAGGACCCACTCAACACACACAAGGGGCACCCTTGACCATATGGCTCTGATGACCAGAGGGAAGTGTGCTTCTGGGACCCATAAGGTGTCTCCTACATGAGGCCATTTCTCCAAGATTGGGAAGCATATCCTACCTACCTAATGCATAGGTATAAACACAGATAATTAGGCAAAATGAGAAGACAGAGAAACATATTCCAAACAAAACAACAAGACAAAACCCAAGAAAAAGAACTAGGAGAAGTGGAACTAAGCAGTCTATCTGGTGAAGAACTTAAGGTAATGAACATGAAGATGCTCAAAAAACTGGGGAGAAGAATGGATGAACACAGTGAGAAGTTTAACAAAGAGTTAGGAAAAATAAAGAAGAACTAAACACAGCTGAAGAATATAGTAACTGAAATAAATACACTATAAGGAATCAAAAGTAGATTAGATGATACAGAGGAAGGGATCAGTGATCTGGAAGACAGAGTAGTGATAATCACCCAAATTTAACAGAAAAAAAAAAAGAATTTTTAAAAATGAAGATAGAGAGGCAAGATGGCGGAAGAGTGAGACGCGGAGATCGCCTTCCTCCTCACAGATACATCAGAAATACAGCTACACGTGGAACTTCTCCTATAGAACACCCACCGAACGCTGGCAGAAGACCTCAGACCTCACAAAAGGCAAGAAACCCCCCACGTACCTGGGTAGGCAAAAGAAAAAAGAATAAACAGAGACAAAGAACAGGGACGGGACCTGCACCAGTGGGAGGGAGCCGTGAAGGAGGAAAGGTTCCCACACCCTAGAAGCCCCTTCGCGGGCGGAGACTGTGGGTGGCGGAGGGGGAAGCTCCGGAGCCTCGGAGGAGAGCGCAGCAGCGGGGTGCGGAGGGCAAAGCGGAGAGATTCCCGCACAGAGGATCAGTGCCGACCAGCACTCACCAGCCCGAGAGGCTTGTCGGCTCACCCGCCGGGGCGGGCGGGGGCTGGGAGCTGAGCCTCGGGCTTCAGTTGGATCCCAGGGAAAGGTCTGGAGTTGGCAGAGTGAAAACAGCCTGAAGGGGCTAGGGCGCCACGGCTAGCCGGGAGGGAGTCCGGTTGAAGTCTGGAGCTGCCGAAGAGGCAAGAGACCTTTTCTTCCCTCTTTGCTTCCTGGTGCACTAGGAAGGGGTTTAAGCGCGCCGCTTAAAGGAGCTCCAGAAACGGGCGCGAGCCGCGGCTGTCGGCGCGGACAGCAGAGACAGGTGTGGGATGCTCGGGTTGCTGCTGCCGCCACCAAGAGACCTGTGTGCGAGCACAGGTCACTCTCCACACCGCCCCTCCCAGGAGCTCGTGCAGCCCGCCACTGCCGGGGCCCCGGGATCCAGGGACAGCTCCCCCGGGAGAACGCGTGGCGCGCCTCGGGCCGGTGCAGCGTCACGCCGGCCCCTGCCGCCGCAGGCTCGCCCCGCATCCGTGCCCCTCCC
>NC_041228.1:43552714-43591459 GCF_002837175.3 Physeter macrocephalus
AAAAAAAAAAAAAAAAAAAAAAAAAAAAAAAAAATGAAGATAGTTTAGGGGAGCTCTGGGACAACATCAAGTGATGTAATAGTCACATTAAAGGGGTCCCAGAAGAAGAGAGAGAGAAAGGGGCAGAAAACTTATTTGAAGAAATAATACCTGAAAACTTCCCTAACCTGTGAAAACCTAGGTCCAAGAATTACAAAGAGTCCCAAACAGATGAACCCAAAGAGAAGACACATTAAAATTAAAATGACAAAAATTAAAGAGAGAATCTTAAAAGAAACAAGAGAAAAGCAA
This sequence comes from Physeter macrocephalus, assembly GCF_002837175.3. Taxonomy (NCBI): domain Eukaryota; kingdom Metazoa; phylum Chordata; class Mammalia; order Artiodactyla; family Physeteridae; genus Physeter; species Physeter macrocephalus. The sequence continues at coordinate 43,553,006 of NC_041228.1, forward strand.
GTAGTTATGTATAAGGAAACCCCAGTAAGACTGTTAACTGACTTTTCATTAGAAACATTGCAGGCCAGAAGGGAGTGACACAATATATTCCAAGTGATGAAAGGGAAAAAAAAAAAAAAAACTGCAACCACAAATACTCTACGCAGTATTGGTCTTACATTTAGGTCTTTAATCCATTTTGAGGTTATTTTTGTGGATGGTGTTAGAGAAAGTTCTAATTTCATTCTTTTACATGTAGCTGTCCAGTTTTCCTGGCACCGTTTATTGAAGACACTATCTTTTCTCCATTGTATAGTCTTGCCTCCTTTGTCATAGACTAATTGACCATAGGTATGTGGGTTTATTTCTGGGCTTTCTATCCTGTTCCATTGATGTATATTTCTGTTTTTGTGCCAATACCATACTGTTTTGAAGACAGTAGCTTTGTAGTATAGTCTGACGTCAGGGCACATGATTCCTCCAGCTCCGATTTTCTTTCTCAAGATTGTTTTGGTTATTTGGGTTTTTGTGTGTCTCCATGCAAATTTACAAATTTTTTGTTCTAGTTCTGTGAAAAATTCTATTGGTAATTGGTTAGGGATTACATTGACTCTGTAGATTGCCTTGGGTAGTATAGTCACTTTGACAATATTGATTCTTCCAGTCCAAGAACATGGTATATCTTTCCATCTGTTGTGTCATCTTTTATTTCTTTCATCAGTGTCTTATAGTTTTCAGAGTACAAGTTTTTGCCTCCTTAGGTAGGTTTATTCCTAGGTATTTTATTGTTTTTGATGTGATGGTAAATGGGATTGTTTCTTTAATTTCACTTTTTGATCTTTTACTGTTAGTGTATAGAAATGCAACAGATTTCTGTGTATTAATTTTGTATCCTGCAAATTTACCAAATTCATTGATGAGCTCTGGTAGTTTTCTAGTAGCATCTTTAGGATTTTCTATGTATAGTATCATGTCATCCGCAAACAGTGACAGTTTTACTTCTTTTTTTTTTTTTTTTTCTAATTTATAGACTTTTATTTCTGTTTCTTCTCTGATTGCTGTGGCCAGGACTTCCAAAGCTATGTTGAATAAAAGTGGTGAGAGTGGACATCCTTGTCTTGTTCCGAATTTAGAGGAAATGCTTTCAGCTTTTATTGTTGAGTATGATGTTGGCTATTAGGTTGGTCATGGAAGGTCTTTATTATGTTGAGGTATGTTCCCTCTATGCCCACTTTCTGGAGAGTTTTCATCATAAATTGGTGTTGAATTTTGTCAAAATATTTTTCTGCATCTATTGAGATGATCATATGGTTTTTATTCTTCAATTTGTTAATATGGTGTATCACACTGAATGATTTGCAGATATTGAAAAATCCTTGCATCTCTAGGATAAATCCCACTAGATCATGGTGTATGATCCTTTGAATGTATAGTTGGATTTGGTTTGCTAGGATTTTGTCGAGGATTTTTGCATCTATGTTCATCAGTGATATTGGCCTTTAATTTTCTTTTTTGTTGTATCTTTTTCTGCTTTGGTATCAGGGTGATGGTGGCCTCATAGAATGAGTTTGGGAGTGTTCCTTCCTCTGAAATTTTTTGGAAGAGTTTCAGAAGCATAGGTGTTGCATATACAATGGAATATTACTTAGCCATGAAAAAGAAAGAAATAATGCCATTTGTAGCAACACAGATGGAACTGGAGATTATCATACTAACTGAAGTAAGTCAGAGAAAGATAAATATCATATGATACCACTAAATGAGGAATCTAAAAAAAAAAAGGACACAAATGATCTTATTTACAAAACAAAAACAGATTCACAGACTTAGAAAACTAACTTATGGTTACCAAAGGAGAAAGGTAAGGAGGGTGGGATAAATTGAGAGTTTGGGATTGACATATACACACTACTATATTTAAAATAGACAACCAGCAAGGACCTACTCTATAGCACAGGGAACTCTGATCAATATGCTGTAATAACATAAATGGGAAAAGAATTTGAAAAAGAATAGATATATGTATATGTATAACTCAATCACTTTGCTGTACACCTGAAACTAATACAATATTGTAAATCAACTATAGTACAATAAAAATAAAAATTAAAAAAAAATGTTCAAAACAGTTTAGAGTTTAAAAACAGTAAGAACATTTTCATATAATAAACACATTTATTTCCAACCAACAACAAAAAATGCCCTACTAAGCAATGCTATCATTCAGATTTGAAAGTAAGATCAAGAATTTTAGAGACAAGAAAAAGCTAGAAGCGTTCAGTACCACTATGGGCTTTACCATAAATGTTAAAGGGATATCTCTAAGTGAAAAATTAAAGACCACAATCAAATACAAAAATTACAAAAGGAAAAAATCTCATTGGTTTAGGCAAGCGTACTGTAAAGGTAATAGATCAACCACTTTTAATGACAGTAGAAAGGTTAAAAGACAAAAGTAGTAAAATCATTTATTTCCACAGTAAGTAGCTAAGGGTTACACAAAACAAAAAGATGTTAATGTGATGTCAAAAACATTAAATGTTACATTGGAGTAAAAGTGCAGGGTCTTTAGAATGTATTCAAACTTAAGAGGTCATCAATTAAAATAATCACATATTTATTATATTTATATACATTTATGTGAGCCACATTGTAATCACAAACCAAAAACCTATGATAGATACACATACACAAAAAGAGAAAGGAATTTAAACACAACACCAAATATAGTCATCAAATCACAAGGAAAGAGAGCAAAAGAAGAAGAAGGAACAAAAAATAAGTTCAAAAACAACCCCAAAACAATTAACAAAATGGCAATAAGTGCATAGTTATCAATAATTACTTTAAATGTATAAGGACTAAACGTTTTAACCAAAAGACATACAGTAGCTAGATGGATACAAAAATAAGACATATATATGCTGCCTACAAGAGACACACACAGACTGAAAGTGAGGGGATGGAAAAGGTATTCCATGCAAAAGGAAACAAACAAAAAAACTGGGGTAGCAATACTTACATCAGACAAAATAGACTTTACAACAAAGACTGTAACAAGACATAAATAAGGATATTACATAATGATAGGAGATGGATCCAACAAGAAGATATAACAGTTTTACATATGTATGCATCCAAGATAGGAGCACCTAAATATATAAAGTAAACTTAACAAATGTAAAGGGAAAAACTGAAAATAACAGTCACAGTAGCAGACCTTTACACCCCACTTATATCAGTGGACAGAATATTCAGACAGAAAGTCAGTAAGGAAACACTGGCCTTGAAGGACACATTAGAACATATAAATTTAATAGAACATTCCATCCAAACACAGCAGAATACACATGCTTTTCAAGTGCACATGAAACATTCTTCAGGATAGATCACATTCTTGGCCACAAAACAAGTCTCAGTAAGTTTAAGAAGATTGAAATTGTACAAAGCATCTTTTCTTACCACAACACTATGGGACTGTAAATCACCTACAATAAAAACTGCAAAAAAGACAAACATGTGGAGGCTAAACAACTAATGGGTTACTCACTAAAGAAATCAAAGAGAAAATTAAAAAAAAATACTTGCAGACAAATGAAAATGGAAACACAATGGTACAAATCTGTGGGATGAAGAAAAAGCAGTTTTAAGAGGGAAGTTAATAGTAATAAAAACATACCTCAGGAAAGAAGAAAAATCTCAAATGAACAACCTAACATACCTAAAGGAAGTAGAAAAAGAAGAACAAACAAACCCAAATTTAATAGAAGCAAAGAAATTATAAGATCAGAGCAAAAATAAATGAAATAGCAACTAAAAGAAAATGGAAAAAAATCAATAAAACTAAAATTTGGTCTTCTGAAAAGTTAAAAACATGATAAAACTTTAGTCAGACTCATCAAGAAAAAAAGAGAGAGGGTTAAATAAATAAAATCAGAAATGAAAGAGGAGAAGTTACAGGTGACACCACAAAAATACTAAGAATCATAAGATATTACTATGAACAATAAAATGAACAAAGTAAAAGAAATGGATAAATTTGTAAAAATGTACTGTCTCCCAAGATTTAATCAGCAAGAAGGAGAAACTATGAACAGACAAATTACCAGTAATAAAATTGGATCAGTAATAAAAAAAAAAAAATCCTTCCCCTAAAAAAGTCCAGGACCAGATGGCTTCAGAAGTGAATTCTACTAAACATTTAAAGAAGAGTTCATACCTATACTTCTCAAACTATTTCAAAAAAATTTAAGATAAGAGAACTCTTCCAAACTCATTCTATGAGGCCTGCATCACCCTGATACCAAAACCAGACAAAGACACCACAGAAAATGAAAATTACAGGCCAATCTCACTGGTCAACATAAGTGCAAAAATTTTTAACAAACTATTAGCAAATCAAGTTGAACAATACATTGAAAGGATCATAGGCCATGATCAAGTAGGATTTATCCCAGGGATGCAAGGATGGTTTAATTTTTGCAAATCAATCCATGTGAAACACCATATTAACAAATTGAAGAATAAAAATCGCATGATGATCTCAATAGATGCAGAAGAAGCTTTTGACAAGTCAATATCCATTTATGAATAAAACTCTCAACAAAGTGGGTATAGAGGGAACATACCAAAACATAATAAAAGACATATATGACAAACCTACAGCCAACATCATACTCAACTATGAAAAGCTGAAAACATTTTCTCTAAGATCAGGAACAAGACAAGGATGTCCACTCTCACTATTTTTATTAAACATAGTATTTGAAGTCTTAGCCATAGCAATCAGACAAGAAAAAGAAATAAAAGGAAACCAAACTGGAAAGAAAGAAGTAAAACTGTCACTGTTTGCAGATGACTTGATACTATTTAAAGAAAATCCTAAAGATGCCATCAAGAACCTCTTAGAACTCATCAAGTAAATGTTGCAGGATACAAATTAATATCCACAATTCTATACACTAATAACAAACTATCAGAGAATCTAAGAAAACAATCTTATTTACAGTCACATCAAAAAGAATAACATGCCTAGGAATAAATCTAACAAAGGAAGTAAAAGAACTGTACTCAGAAAATTGTAAGACATTGATGACAGAAACTGACGATGACACACACTAGTGGAAAAATATACTGTGCTCATAGATTAGAAGAATTAATATTGTTAAAATGACCATACTCCCCAAGACAATCTACAGATTCAATGCAATCCCTATCAAAATACCAATGGCACTTTTCACAGAACTAAAACAAATAATCCTAAAATTTGTATGGACCTTCAATAGCCAAAGCAACCTAGAGTAAGAAGGACAAAGCTTGAAGTATTATGCTCCCTGATTTCAAACTATACTCTGAAGCTACAGTAATGAAAGCAGTATAGTACTGGCACAAAAACAGACACATAAATCAATGGAACCCAATAAAGAGCCCAGAAACAAACCACACACATATGAACAATAAATCTTCAACAAAGGAGGCAAGAATATAAAATGGGGGAAAGAGAGTCTTTTCAATAAATGATATTGGGAAAACTAGACAGTTACAGGCAAAGGAATCACACTGGACTACTTCCTCACACCATATACAAAAATAAACTCAAAATGGAGTAAAAACTTAAATATAAGACCTGAAACCATAAATCTCCTAGAAGACAGCAGGCAATATGCCCTTTGACATGGGTCTTAGCAATATTTTTTTGGATATTGTCTTTTCAGGCAAGGGAAACAAAAGCAAAAATAAACAAATGGGACTATACCAAACTAAAAAGCTTTTGTACATTGAAGGAAACTATCAATAAAACAAAAAGGCAACCTATTGAATGGGAGATAATATTTGCAAATAATCTATGCGACAAGGGGTTAATATCCAAAATATACAAAGAACTCATAAAACTCAATATCAATAAACAAACAACCTGATTGAAAAGTGGGCAGGAGACCTGAATGGACATTTTTTCCAAAGGAGACATATAGATGGCCAAAAAACACATTGAAAGATGCTCAATATCACTAACAATCAGGGAAATGCAATCAAAATCACCATGAGATATTACCTCACACATTTCAGAATGGCTATTATCAAAAAGACAACAAATAAGTGTTGGTGAGGATATGGAGAACAGGGAATGCTCATACACTGTTGGTGGGAATGTAAATTGGTACAACCACTATGGAAAACGGTATGGAAGTTCCTTAGAAAATTAAAAATAGAACTACCATATGATCCAGTAATTCCACTTCTGAGTATTTTAAGTAAATAAAAACACTAATTTGAAAAGATATATGCACCTCAATGTTTATTGCAGCATTATTCATGATAGCCAAGATATGGAAGCAACCTACGTGAGTGGATAAAGAATTTGTGTTCCATATATACAATAGAACATTACCCAACCATATAAAGAATGAAATCTTGCCATTGCAAGAAAATAGATGGACCTAAAAGGTATTATGTTAAGTGAAATACATCAGACAGAGAAAGACAAATACAGTCTGATTTCTGAAATGAATCTGAAAAGCAAAACAAACAAAACAGAAACCGACTCATAGATACAGTGAACGAACTGGTGGTTGCTAGAAGAGAAAAGTCTAGAAGTCTGAGTGAAATAGGTATTGAATTAATACATAGGTATTGAATTAATACATTGTACACCTGAAACTAAAGTAATATTGTAAGTCGATTATACTTCAATTAAAAAAAAACATTAAAATAACATTTGCCTCCAGATCTGGATTTTGCATCAAAGTAATTAGGCTTCAGGACACCTCACTTGCATGGGCCCATCTCAGGCCTTATAAGGGGATGTCATTCAAGGAGTTATGAGTTTTTGTAAAGTTTACAAAAGTAAGATATTTAGCTGCAATTGGTTAAGACCAGTCCCTTTCCTCTACAGTTCCCTCTTCAACTCCTTCTCCTTGTGTTGAGTGGTATTGGCATAGATGTAAGGTTTGGGAGATGAGGTTAAAAGAGAGTTTAATTTATAAATATTACTGCTTTATGTACAGGCTACAATTGGCCTGAGATTTCAGAGAAGAATCTTAATGTCACATAAGTTCTAAGTAAGGTACTTGTTGCTTTCCTGGTGTATGAATGGCTTCCAGGAATACTCCTGTTGTGAATGGCCTAATTCACTCTGTGTCATGACCCAGAGCACAGAGCCAGAGACTGATTGCAAAATGGATGAGTCCTATGCAGCAGGCACTGAGAAAGAAGAGGATAATGAAGGAGGAACAAGACAACTGAGCAGAAAGCTCATCTGTGGAAAATCCTTACAAATCTTATAGCTCACATGTAAAAAAAAAAAGTGATAGAGGTTTCCCATAGGATTTACTTCATGTTATTATAATGATTTTGACCCTAAAAGAAAATATTCTAAATTATTAGCAATATAAAGACAATAAAAAGAAATCTCAATCAACATTGCTGGAAGAAAAACAGAATTATCTTTCTACTCTCCCTACAGAAAATGATTGCACATTGTCCTATGAAGGAACACTTTAAAATTTATAATTTTTTGTGATTTATTTTCCTCATGGAAAATAAAAATTAACATTACTTATTAATTTTGTAATCTTTTTTCGGAAATAATCCCCCAATATCGTAGCTTTAGACCCTACAAATGTGCATCTCCTGCTACTGGCTCTTAGCAAATATTAAGGATTTTACTAGAAGAAGAGAAAAACATGCTCCTTCTGGAAACTACCAAGGATGTTTCAGCTTTTCTTCTCCCTGTCCCTTCCTGTGAGAAAAGTGTCTGTCAGGACAATGAATGTCACAGGCTGTGCACACATGGGATGAGTCAGGTCATGGGGGCTGAATGACTGATAACATACACATGTAGCATGTTTACCTCTCAAAACCTGACTTAATTAAGAAAAGAATACCAAAACATCAGCAAACTAGAATATCCCCTTTTTTTCTGAGAGTTGAAGACCAGATTCCTGTGTCACCTTCACCCAAAACTGGAGGGAAGAAAACTGCTTGGGTTATTCTTATTCTTACTTTGCATATATCCTGGACATTTCATCAAGAATTTTGAATTTAGAACCTCTGTCCTAAAGTATACATTTGGTGTATAAAATAATCTTGTCATCACAAATATTTTCAGCACTATTCAAAATAACCTTTTTAATACATCAGTGTCTTTATTATACTTGTTAAAATCTCTGTGGTTGTCATGTAGTTAATAACCTGAATTAAGAAAGTACAGATTAATGTAGGAGGGAAGCACCCCCAGGTTACCTTGGATATAGAGGCCAAAACTGTCAGAGGAAAGGGAAGGGGGGTCAACATATGATCCCACATGAACATTTCCATATTATTACAGATGGTTCCCCAAAAAGAGTTTGGCTAGGGAAGTTATATTTACATATGAGAGAACTATTTAAATGATATTTGTAAAGGTAGGAAAAGCAGCATTTTTATATTGTTCAGTGCTTTGGGTCTTCATGTTAGTGAGAAATCCTTTAGAATATATGCTTCTCAGAGCATGAACTCAAGGCAGATAACAGTCTGTGAGAAGCAAGTCCAAATGTTGAGAATATAAAGCATTGAGGTTTTCAAAGGTACAGCTGGTGGTGTTTCATCCAGGAAGTAAGGACTGGATGACAGATCTTCTAAGGCCGACAGTAGTCAGGGATACCTAATATCAGCTCAAGCTGAGAAACTGCAAAGTCAAGAAAGAATCCTCTGAACTTGTTTCCCTGAGTATTCAAGCTTTACTTAAAAGCTTCAACTTTCTTAACTAAAAAGTTAGGGTGGGGTGGAGTAGAGAAGGCAGGGAATGGAGGTAAATGTTGTAATGATATTCCTAAAGAGACAATTCTGTCTCTGCTTGCTTGCATTTGTACAAGAGAAGTTCAAAAGGAAGAATGTCAGGAGTTTAGAAGTATAGACGTCTGAGTGACATGTTACACCATTTGCTGGCTTATGGCACAACATTAAACCTCCAGTATCTACTTCCATGCTTGTGACTTTAGAATGTGAACCTCTTCCATCTCTCCTAGGTGTCATATTCAGAAATGTAATTGAACAGAAAAGGGGGAAATTGCATATAAAGGTATAGGCAAGGGAACAGCTATGACTCCTAGAGGATGGGGAAACATATCTGCATATGTGTCAGTTAACGAGAGAAGGACACATGCAGAGAATACTTTCAATACTTCAAGTCTTACGCCTTTGTACTTTCTTTGAATATTAAAAACAAGCACAGCTTTTGGCAAATAGATGTCACTCAGTACTTCTTAAACTAAAGCTTTACAGCAAAATCTAAGGATTTGAGCTATTCTTACACAGACAGGAAAGAAATCTGATGGCTTTATCCTGTGAAACTAAGCCTTTAAAAGTCAGTAATGTTCTTGGTTTCACGTTGTATGAAAAATAAACTACTCTTCCTATTGTAAAATATGCAAAGTCCCCTCCCTTTTTGTTACATTAAATACAATGATGTCATTTCACTTCAGAAACAGCTATTGCAAAGGTGGTCAAAATGTATAAACTTCCAGTTATGAGATAAATAAGTACTAGGGATGTAACATACAATATGATGACTGTAGTTAACACTTCCATATGGTGTATTTGAAAGCTGTTAAAAGAGTAATTTGTAAGAGTTCTCATTGCAAGAAAAAACATTTTTGTGTATCTATATGAGATGATGGATGCTAACTAAACTTATTGTGGTAATCATTTCACAATATGTGTAAGTCAAATATTAAGCAGTACACCTTAAACATATACAGTGTTATATGTAAATCATAACAGTAAAATTGAAAAAAATGGCTATCATATGCCATGAGACTCTTAGGAAAGACAAAGGTAGAGTTGGAAAAAGTAGGTTCTGTAATACCCTTTGTTAGCTCTCTCTTTTGAATAATCACTGTGACCTCATTTCCCCAATTTAGAAAAGATTGAGTTGTACTTTGACTTGCTCCTATTTTTAATCTACACATCCCATCATTTAAAACATGTTTTCATCAAATCAAGCAAAGATGTCTGGGGTAATTAGCCTGGGATTTTCATTCCTTGAATTCTTTTGGCTATGGATACCCAACTCCTCCTCTTTTACATTCCCCAGATATTGTTGATTTCTCCAGTTATAAGCCTTACATTGTTCATGTTTATTTTAGCTTGTTTGTGTGAAAGTTGACACCATACGGTGATAAGAATCACATTCCCAGCCTAAATGCTTAACATTTAACAGAAATTTTAACTAAGAGACCCAATGATGCCAACTATAAAATAACCTGTCATTTCTAGATGATCTGCTTTGTTTTATTAGAGTAAAGGTCAATAAGTCCAAAATTATGTTTTTTAAAAGATGTTTTCCAATAATGTAGTTGTCAAAGAAGATTGATAAAACAGAACATTTTTTTAAATTTGATTTTAGTAGAAAAAGAGAAGTATTGTTAAATTACTATATAGCTCATATTTGTTGTTATTTGTTAAGTTGCTATTCTTTCACTCTAAGTGGATGGGAAGCATGTGAAATCATTACATGACAGTTTATAGACAGACATGGAAGGGAGCATTTCTGATGTAAAACTGTTAATACCAAAAATGTGAGTTTAGAAAGTTAAGAATTGTATTTTCTTAAGTGAAATTAATGTTTTTCTACCTAAGGTGATTTATTTAAATCTGCAAACAAGGTTTAAACATAACACACAAAACGAATAATCAATGAGTCCAATCCATACTGGAACACAGAGAGCAAATGTGTAATGTTTGTTTATCAAATAATTTCCTTTGTATAATGATTCCAAAACCATCCAGGCAGCGCAGTTCTTGAGCCAGAGTTGCAGTGGTGGGACTACCAGAGTCAAAGAAGCATTTTTTAGATTCCTCTCTAAAATCTGAGGAAGGTAATAATCTCCTCCCCATGCACATTTTGCTTGCATGTCCTATACCCCAAGTACATGTTCCACCGTAACCTCGTAATACAAACCAAGCCTCCTGATGGTCTTCAAGCACATGCTAATTCACATAGAAGCAAACACTACAGCCTACTACTGCTAGGTTTCTTTGCAATGAACAGCATATTTTGCTCACTGGAGGAAAAGGCAGGAGGAAGCCTAGTGTATTGTTAACCGTTATCTCTGAGTGAATAGAAGGAATTGCTTCCAAATGCAGTAACAGAATTACTGTAGATTAGTGTAGCATTTGAGCTTGAGTGCTGAGGTAAAATTGTTTTCTCTATTGCATGACCATGATCTTGAAAGTTCTCATTTTATTACAATAATGGAGATGCTTGATCACATACTGAGTCAGGTAAATCACAAATCCAGCTCTTGAGCAGTCCTGGGCAGGCCATAAGTAACGCCATAGCTGAGGACTGCATTAACCACAATTCAGCTGAACAAAATCCAACACAAGCTCATTTGATTTGTTTACAGTGCGAATAGAGACTTTATTCAGAAATACAATAATACAACAACAACAAATGCTCTTGTTCTGTATTGTAAAAAAAGAAGCCCAGGTACTTTTCATTGCAGCCTGCAGTCTTTCATTACTAGGGACAGCATGTCCAGCTCATAAACACTGGTTATCAATGAAAGAAATAGAAACTTGTGAGACCAGGGAAATGTTTCTATACATTTGAAGATGAAAGAGCCGAGGGAGAGCAGCACTGTAGTATCAATTACAATGACGTCCATGTGGCTGCTTACAATTTTAACATGGAACATGAAAAGAGATTGTGACTTGGTGCAGTACATGAATAGTTTATAGCTTCAGCTTTGAAGTGAATGACCCACTTTCCCTTCAAGTACCCACTAAAATTAGGTGGCACCTTGCTTGAAATGTGATAAATTTGAGATCAGGTCAAGCATTATATATAAGGTTGAACAGAGACTATAACTTCACCCTTTAAACATGCAGATTAGGAAAGAATGATCACCTTATGTTAGATTTGACTTAGTAAGAACCGGCTCTACCCTCATGAGCTTGTAGAGAAAGGGTCAACAGATGATAGGTTTGAAATATTGCTAAGAAACAACCTCTATAGGCACAAGCAGAAAAAAGAATGAGCAGGCAATTTCTTTAAAATTACCCAAAATATTCCAGGAAGATTAAGAAAAAGTTATTAAATAACATGATTTTATTATTATCAACCTCATCCCAATCGGTATCCCACCTAATCACTACACTCTGAAAAGTTCTGCGATAAGGAGGCTTATGGATGAAACCAATTGAACCTCCCAAGGTAAGTCAGAGAACAGAGGAATTTTTTAGTGTGATAATCTCAGTATGCAAAATATGGTTGCCCTATTCTGCTGTTAGGGATCAGGGTTAGTTTTGATGGCATTGCAAGATACTAGAATCATATGACCTAGAATTTCCAACTTCTATTTCTGGTCCCCACCTCTTTTTCCACATGAGACTCCCAAGAAACCATGTACCCAGAGGTGATGACAAATGCTAAATTTAAACATGCCTCAATTCCTGTCGGCTGGTCACCCGTGTCCTGTCACAAAGCTCTCTGAACAGCTGGGCTGAGGACTTGGCTCAGTCTCAAGGATCACGAGGAGTCTCTGGACCCATTTGTCTCCATCTTAGCTACAGCTTCCCACCAGGACCAGACCTGGTACTTACAGAGAAGGAGGGATTGGAGGGCATTGCTTGTAGTGTCTTTATCAACAAGGAAGTGATACCTTTGACTCCATCAGTGTTTCCTCTGACCAACCAAATTAGCTCCACTTTCTCTCTGAACAGAGATTGGGAGTTGGGGAAGACAAGAAAGGGAGTGAAAGAAAAGAGGCTCCAATGGAAATGGTGTGGTGCTTAGAGCTCCTCCCCTGTCCAGAGACTGGCAGCACCACATAGAAAACATGCTTAATTCAACTCCATAGAATTGGAAAGGGGGAAGGGTAGAAGACACGGTTCTTGTTTTCAAAAGGACTCAGGTCAAGCAAAAAAATAAGCTCTAATCATAATACTGTGTAGAAAGTGATTTATGTGTTTTTAAACCAACTTACATAGGAAAGCCAAAGAGGGAGTCATTGTTTCTGCTATGAGTGTGAGGGTAGTTGGAAATAGCTAAATTAGAGACATTTGAGAAAGATATTGAAGGACAAAAGCAACTGTAGCAAATTAGTGAAATGACAAAACATAATGTCAGTGAAAGAGAATGGGGAAAAGGCAGAGAATGCAGCAAGAGTTAAGGTAAAGAGATATAAAACTACATGGCACATACGATGAGTCCTCTGGCTAGAGATCTGGAGGCTAGGAGGGACAGGAGTGAAATATCTGGAAATGATTCAAGAAAATGTTTTGTTGCCAAATTTAGGAAGGACCTTGAGTGTCCTGCTAGAAATTAAGAGTTTTATCTTTGATGTTGATGGGAAGCTTGGAAAAGAAATGACGTATGATTAGGTCTGTGTTTACCAGAGATTATTCTGGCAACACTGTGAAGAATGAATTGGAAGTGATGAAAATAAAGGTAGAAAAACTAGTTAGGAGACTAATGCAGCTGTTGAGGATGTAAACTGGGAAAATGGGAGGGATATTGGGTCTAATAATGCCGATTACTCAGTAGAGAGCGAGACTGCAAAATAAGGGCACCAAAAATATTTTTGGAATAATTTAGGTTGGGAAGATTTAAGATTTTACAGGCTGTTGTGAATCAGAAAGGTGCCACTCAGTTTCCTAATCATTTTTGTTATGAGAAGCATGTGTTTTTAAATTTTCTGGTTATGGTTCATTGTACAGTTTGAGCCCATAGAAAAAGCTTGACCAATTAACCCAAAAAGAACTCAGATCACACAGTACCAGGCAAGTAGTAGTTATTCAACAAATATTTGTTGAACCAAAATTTGTGAGATGATGCTGCTGCCTGTCTCACACACCACTGTCTTCAATTGAGTTTAAGCTGTGAAGTAACAATGGTTTTTCTCTCTTCTAAACTTCAGTTCTCCATTCTAATGAGATTCTCACTGGGAAATTATGAAAATTAGTGGGGAAACAGGTGTATTTTTTTCACCACAACAAGTATTGCAATATGCACGTTATGATTTTTTAGTTTTCTTGTAGAATATGGAGCTTCATTAGCAGAATGGTCAAACACACCTCCAGTTGATTTGATTTGATTTTTAGAATGTATGCAAACATCATTGAATTTGTTCAATTCCATTGATCCAAATGAAATTCTACATATGCATTAAAAAATAGGAAACATTTCCTGGCTATTGTAAATAGAACTGCAATGAACATTTTGGTACATGACTCTTTTTGAATTATGGTTTTCTCAGGGTATATGCCCAGTAGTGGGATTGCTGAGTCGTATGGTAATTCTATTTGTAGTGTTTTTAAGGAAGCTCCATACTGTTCTCAAGTGAAGTAAGTCAGAAAGAGAAAAACAAATACCATATGCCAACACATATATATGGAATCTAAGAAAAAAAAAAAAATAGCTAGTGGGAAGCAGCCACATAGCACAGGGAGATCAGCTCTGTGCTTTGTGACCACCTAAAGGGGTGGGACAGGGAGGGTGGGAGGGAGGGAGACACAAGAGGGAAGAACTATGGGAACACATGTATATGTATAACTGATAAACAAAAAAAGAAAAAAAATAGGAAACCTTAACGAGTTATACAAATAATAGTAATGATACATAAGGTAACGTGTTTTGACAACTTGTATGATAAGCACTTTATATACACTATCTCAGTTTTACTGTGAAGTGAGTATTTTTATTAGACTTAATTTTGATATGTAAAACTAAGGCACAGAGAAGTTAAATAGCATGCCCAATGTCATACAGCAGGTCATAGGAGAAGCTGATATTTGAACCAGCCAATGGGATTCCCAATCCCATGCTTTAAATTCATGAAAATGCACTACACAATTTCATGCTTTATTTGCCATAAGGTAGAACTTTTTTTCTAGCAAGATCAGATTAAATGAAAGTCCAACAAAATTTGGATTTTTCCCATAAAGAAAAGCTTCATGTCTTTTTTAAACTCTACGATGTCAAACTATTCCAAAAATATTTTTGGTGCCCCTACTTTGCAGTCTCACTATCTACTGAGCAATCAGCATTGTTGGACTCAACATCCCTCTCACTCCCCCGGTTCATATCCTTGACAGCTGCATTAGCCCCCTAACTGGTTTTTGTATCTTTATCAATTCCAATCCATCTTTCAGTGTTGCTAGAATAATCTCTTGTAAACACAGACCTGATACATTATTTCTCTTCAAATCCTTCTATGGTTACCATTATCATCAACGCTTCTTCTTCTTTCCCTTAGCCACAAAGGAATTCTCAGAAAATAAGCTTCTTGGAGGTCTTCCATCAATTGAAATGGAAACCATAAAACCAGAAAATCACATAAATAAATAAAACCTATCATTTGTAAATTACAAGAAGATGTCTTAAGATTTCAGCCTTATTTTTGAAATTAAGAGTTTTACCTGTCAGAGCACCCACATTTGACCATGCAAGAGAAAGGCATTGTTTCTGCCAAAGAATAGACCATTGAGAATGGCTGTTTGGAAAGCGTTTTGTTAATATATTAGTAGTAAAAAGTTTATAGCTTTATCAGAGTTAATGTATATGCTATAAAGGAAAACAATAAGAAGATCTCTTAGAAACTGAGACTCTCATAATTGAAAAAAAAACATTTTAAGCACTTCTATATTATTAAAACAGACAACAAACAGAAGGAAACAAATTTGGATGATACCATATTCTCTGTTTACAATACAATTAAATTTTAAATAATGAAGAGATAATTTTAAAAGACTCACACCTTTGGGGAGTCTAAAACTTCTAAATAACTCATAGGTCAAAAAGAAATTATGATGGAACTTAGAAAATATGTAGAACTAATGGTAAAGAAAATATTGCATATCAAAATTTGCAAGACGAAATCAAACTGGTTCTTAGAAGGAAATTGTAAACATATTTTTGCAATTACTTAAGACAAATTTGAAAACCAACTAACAAATTAAACAGTTCAAGAAATTATAAAAATAAAGTAGGTCAAAAGAAAATAGAGGCAGAGATATAATAAAACATAAAAATTAATATATAAAAAGTAAAGGAATAAAATAAAGATAATGAAATAGGAAAAAATAGGTGATAGGACAGACAAAATGATAATCTGTATTTATTTTTATTGATTAATAAAATTAACAAACCTCTGACAAGGCTAATCAAGTAAAAAGAGAGATAACATTAATTAACAGTATTAGAAAAAAAGAAAAACTACAAATATGGCAATATTTTTAAAAATCTTAAATTAATTCCATATACAATTTTATGCCAATAAATTTGAACATTTCAATGAGGGACAATTTTCTTGAAGAATATGCCCTTAAATTAATACAGAAAGAAATGATTATCTGAGTAAACCCATCTTTTCTTTAAAATAATTAGATAGATAAATATTTCTGCAAAAAGAAATTTGTACAAGTTTTAGAAGTGCATTCTCACACATATTTGAAGGACAGATCATTCCAATCTTATGCTGACTGTTCCTTGTGGAAAAGCCTGCTAATTATCCCCAATATCTATCATCCCCCTCAAATTTTAGCTGACTATGGACACCCCACTATAGATCACATTTTCCAGTGACCTTTGCAGTTTGTGTGGCTCTATGACCAAATTATGGCTAATGAGATCTGAATGGAAGTGATGTGTGAGATTTCCAGGTCACATCCTTTCAGGATGATATAATCTGCCATCAATTTCCTCTTTTACCCCATCCCCATGAGCTGAAATGTCCAGGCCTGGTGTGGATAAATCAGCTTTCATCTTTCAGATGGTGGCAAAAGCTTAGGAGATGGGTGAGCCACAAAATAGAAGAAAGAACTTTGGTCCTTGGGTAATCTTGTGAAGCCCAGAAGCTTGCTTAAATGCCGCTATTTTGTTTGTGCCACTGTGATGTTTACTTTATTTTTAGAACATCTTGTTCTGCATGCTCATTAGTATACTTAGTAATTTATTTTATGAAGCTAGAATAACCTTGATTCTAAAATCAGATTAGAAGAGTAAAAGAAAGAAAGATTCTAGACTTTTCTGACTTACTATAGACTCAGAAGTCTGAGATAAAATGTACACTCTCTGAGCCCAGCAATATTTTTTAAAAATATTGATCCATTCATTAATAACAACTATATGAGGTCTGCTTCAAGAGCACAGGGATAATTCAATAATAGAAAATTTATTAAAACAATTCACGTAGATTAAAGGGAAAAATGTGCAAAATCATCTCAATGGATACAGAAATATTTGCATTTGATAATATTCAACATCACTTTGTTAAGAAAACTATAATCAAACTGGAATAAATGAGAAAGTTTTTAACCTGATAACGGATATGGATCAAAATTGTACAGAAAATGACAAATTTTCATGTAAAATATTAGAAGCCATTTCCTCTAAAGTAAGAAACAAGATAAAGATTTCCATTGTCTTTTCCTACCAAACAGTGAATAAATGCATTGTCAAGGAAAAGAAACACGTTATAAGAAACAGAAATAAATTCAGAACTATTAGTATTTACACTTAATATGAATAAGTATTACATAAATGCTGATGTATTAAAAATGGAACAATATACTACAGTTAAAAGGAAGATATCAGCATTCTTTGTATTCAACATAGATTAATTTTAAAAATCCATTCATTATTTGATCAAAAAAATTTACATATTCTATTGCATGATTTAGGTGCTGAGAAAAGGTCAATGCAGAATGATATTTGAAAATTTGAAAAGCAATATTATATTTTGCTTATGAATACACCCATGAATAGTAAACATCTAAAGAATTCCTGAGAATTACAAACACCAAACAAATGAGGTGGAGGTTACTATCCTGAGGTGAGTGGCAATGTGGGTGGATACTTCACTGAGATGAGGCATATACAAATATCTACCTCTATATGACCTAAATCATAATGATATACATATGTAAAACTGTTAAGATTTAACATGGTTGAGGGCAAGTGCATTGATTATCAATATTTTTATTTTTTAAAGTTTATGAAAGTTAAAATATATCATTATAAATGTATAGAAAAAAAATCAAAGACTGAGGACATGATTGTGCATCTCAGGATGTTCAAGATGGTAATGCTACCCTGGGACACCCATCACCACCCAGCCAAACAGCCAGATATCAGTTGCCTCCTGCCTTGTTCTTGATCTCTTTTTCAGACTTAAGGTATGGGGCTTCCATGATGAACCCTGAAATTTTCCTCCACTACTGAAACATTGGAGTGTATTTAAATAGTAACTCCGTCACTTCCTAGCTATGTAATTTATTTGAAACTGCATTAAATTAATTAACTCTCTGGGCTTCAGCTTTTTTCTCTGAAAATGTGGATAAAAGTAATACCTGTGCCACAGGATTTTTACGTTTATTGAGTGCTTTCTTTATGCTTGTTACTACATAATACATTTTTATTATTAATACAGATTAGAACTCTGCCTGGTACATAACAACTGCTCTGTGATGGTTGGCTATGATTTTTTAAATAGAGAATAGCATGGCAGTTAAGCGGAAAGGCTATGACAATTAGGTTGCTAGGTTGAGATCTTGGCTCTGTCTCTCCCTAACTCTGTGAACTGGGGCAAATTACTTACCTCTCCGGGTTCCTCATCTATAATAGGGAGATAGTAACAGCTTCCCTAATATTGTTCTTTGACTAAATGCACTAGTATATGTAAAGCTATACAGTGAGGCTATATAGGGTTACTTTCATTTATTATTATTTTAACGCACATTCATGTGTCCATACATATTCATGTATACACACACACATACACATCATACACACATATTTTCTGAGATTCTCTTATTAGCAACTTAACAGGGAGCTAGAAGTTCACTTCACCCTGGTCTGTGTCCTCTACCAGCATACTCATTATCTCCTTTCTGAGTTAATTTATTCCTAAGGCTAATGTTCTTGCTTTCCACTCTGCAGCCCCACTGGTTATATTGAATAGTATTCTAGCCCTTGTCCAGGACTGGGCATGTCATGGACTGACACACCACTTTGTGACCACAGATTTCTGTCATGTGACAAGATTTCTAGGACCTGAGAGTGGCTTGCTTGTCAAAATCCCATGAAGCTATCTGAGTAATTGGATAGGCTTGTGTTTAGTACAGGTGCCATCATTCACGATGTCTGAGACATTACCTGGATCCAATCTTGCCTCTGCCATTATGACTGCGGACCTTGGACAAGTCTCTGGCCCTCTTGGTACCTCAGTTTTTTCACTGATAAATGGTGAAATAGTGGCACATTTGTGTGTTGTGAAGATTAACAAGTTGATGCATGTAATGTGCTAGAATCTAGCATAAAGAAGATAGTGATTAATACCATGTCTCCTCTCTCTAGCACTATTAATTTATTCGTATAATAACTATTCATCATGTCCTTGGCATTAGGTTAGTTACCAAGAATGCAACATTAATAAGACACATCCATGTTCTCATGGAGCCAAATTGTAGCAGTATGCAGTGGGGAAGAAGAGGTACAACATTGGAATAAACAACACTCTTTAGTAACTCACAGCCAGAGGGAGCAGTTTACTTCCCTTCTCCCTGGAAGAGAAGAAGAGGGACCAATGAAGACTTCACAGAGAGGGTGACGTTTGAGCTAGTATTTGAAGGATAGACCTTCAAAAAGAGAATCTAGGAGTAGACTTGAAAGTGGAGAATGGAGTTACCTCCCAAGCTTCCAAGATGCTACCTAAGATTTTCAGCCTGGCCCACCCTAGGACCTTCCAAACACCCAAGATTTTCCCACGAGCCAGCAACTAAAGGGTTGGATCTTCATGACTAACACCTGTGCCTCTTCTGATTGGTCAGTATTATCCTACGGATTATTGAATAGTTGAATATCATCCTTGAGTATAGGTTGTTGGAATGTGCTATTTTACTTTCTTATTTCTAATATTTGACATGTAAATTGACATCAGATGTAAACCTGGGTTTATCCCTATACAGTAAAAGTCCCCTACATACAAACCTTCAAGTTGTGAACTTTCAAAGATGCGAACGTGAATTCGCATGTCCAATCACTTAAGTTAGTTCACATGTCTGGCGTACATTGTCACGTGCATGCATCCTTTACAAATGGTTGTGCTTTTGTGTACTTTACTGTACAGTACTGTATAGAGTACAATAGTACAGTATCTTTATTTCAAGCTCAGGATATCCGGAAGCAAGAGTAAAAGCAGCAGTGATGTAGCTGGTACTGCTAAGAAGCACCAAGAAATAACAGTGGAAACAAAAGTGAAAATAACTGAGAGAGTGGAGCGAGGTGAAAAGATGGTAGATGTTGCTCATTCTTATAACATGAATAGTTCAACCATCAGCACGATTCTAAAGAACAAGGACAAGATCATGGAACATGTGAAGTCTGCTGTGCCGATGATGTCAACAATAATATGGAAAAGCGTGGAAAAGTGAGGGAGGAGATGGAGAAACTTCTCAGTGTGTGGATGCAGGATCAGCATCAGCATTGAGTCCCGCTCAGCTTAATGCTGATTCTAGAGAAAACTAAAAGCCTTTATGAAGACTCGAAGAAGAAACACGGTGAAAAATCAGAGGGCGCATCTTTTAATGTCAGCCATGGCTGGTTTCATCAGTTCAAAGCTAGAACCAACATTCACAACGTAAAAGTAAGTGGCGAGGCAGCAAGTGCTGCCTGGAAATTTCCTGAAACACTTTGAGAAATTCTTGATGAAGGCACGTATTTACCCAAGCAGGTTTTTAATGTGGATGAGACAGGGCTGTACTGGAAGAGGATGCCAGACTGAAGTTACATCATTAAGGAGGAAATGTTGATGCCAGGCTATAAAGCAGCAAAGATAGGCTAACTGTGTTGTTTGGTGGCAATGCTTCCGGCAATATGAAGCTGAAGCCACTCTTAGTTTATCATTCAGAGAACCAAAGAGCCTTAAGAACATAGTCAAGGGCTCTCTTCCTGTTGTGTGGAAGAGTAACCCCAAAGCCTGGGTTACACAGGCCATTTTCCAGGACTCGTTTTTCCCACCACTTTATCCCCAAGGTAGAGAAATATAGCTTGGAGAAGGATGTCCCATTCAACATTCTTTTGCTGCTTGACAATGCTCCAGGCCACACCCCATTCACGGACAACTTTCATTCCGATGTCAAAGTGGTGCATCTGCCACCAAATACTATGTCACTTATTCAACCTATGGACCAGGGAGTTATAGCGACTTTCAAGAAATATTATTGGGCTTCCCTGGTGGCGCAGTGGTTGAGAGTCTGCCTGCCCATGCAGGGGACACGGGTTCGTGCCCCGGTCCAGGAAGATCCCACATGCCATGGAGCGGCTGGGCCCGTGAGCCATGGCCGCTGAGCCTGCGCATCCGGAGCCTGTGCTCTGCAACGGGAGAGGCCACAACAGTGAGAGGCCCGCGTACCGCAAAAAAAAATATATATATATTATTTATGTCACACTTTCACCAGGCAGTAAAGGCGAGTGATGAATCAGGAACAACCTTGCGACAATTTTAGGAGGACTATAACATCTACAAGGCCATAAAGAACATTGACTTTGCTTGGTATGAGGTTACAGCTGTCACCATGTATCATGTCTGGAAGAACCTTTGCCCACAGTTTGTTCACAATTTTCGTGGATTTGAGAAGGTGGATGAGGAGTCCAAACAGGCCTTCAGCAATTTAGTGGCCCTCAGCGAGAAGCTGGAGCTAAATCTGCAAGAGGACGACTTCACTGAACTCCTTGCTGTGCAACACAAGGCGCTTACTAATGAAGATCTAATGGAATAGGAGGCCCAGAGAAAAGACGAAGAGGGACAAGAGGAAGAAGTAACTGAAGACATTCACAACACAAGAAACGACAGGGGATTTTCTTTATTTGAGGAGGAACTGTTAGATTTTGAAGCATTGGACCTGAATGTAGAACGATACATGAAGGTTGCAGGAGCCATTCAGAATGCAATCCAGTGCTACCATGTCATCTATGATGAGAAAAAAAAAAAAGGGTTACTACCCAGACATCACTGGATCATATTTTCAAGAGGGTAGATAGAATTGAATCCAGCAAGGAACCAGAACCTCTGCCATCAACGTCAGGCATGAGTGAAATTGCAGCTTGCTCTCCATCTCCTCTTGCTGACGATCCTTCAGCTCTACCATCTCCCCCCTCCTCTCCCTCCTCCAGTCAGTAACTCTTCTTGCCTGTTCACTTGATGTCAACCCTTGTATGCCAGCTGTTGCACTGTACTACTGTACTTTTCAAGGTGCTGCACTGTAAGATTAAAAATGTTTTCGTCAGTTTTTGTGTTTGTTTGTTTTTTATGCATTATTTGTGTGAAAAGTATTATAAACCTATTACAGTACAGTACTATATAGCCGATTGTGTTAGTTGGGTGTCTAGGCTAACTTTGTTGGACTTATGAACAAATTGGGCTTACGAACTCGCTCTTGGAATGGAACTCGTTCATATGTAGGAGACTTACAGCAACCCTCCATTTGAATGACTACTTTTTTTCAATTGAAGTATAGTTGATTTACAATGTTGTGTTAGTTTCTGGTGTACAGCAAACTGATTCAGTTATATATGTATGTACATAGATATATTATTTTTCATATTCTTTTCCATTATGGTTTATTACAGGATATTGAATTTGGTTCTCTGTGCTATGCAGTACAATGTTGTTGTTTATCTCTTCTATATATAGTAATTTATATCTGTTAATCCCAAACTCCTAATTTATCCCTTCCCCTATGGTAACCTTAAGTTTGATTCCTGTGTCTGTGAGTCTGCTTCTGTTTTGTAAATAAATTTATTTGTATCATAGTTTAGATTCCATATAAGTGACATCATACGATATCTGTCTTTCTCTTTCTGACTTTCACTTCACTTAGTACGATAATCTCTAGGTTCATCCATGTTGCTGCAAATGGCATTATTTCATTCTTTTTATGGCTGAGTAATATTCCATTGTATATATGTAACGCATTTTCTTTTTTTTTAACATCCTTATTGGAGTATAATTGCTTTACAATGATGTGTTAGTTTCTGCTTTATAACAAAGTGAATCAGTTATACATATACATATGTTCCCATATCTCTTCCTTCTTTTGTCTCTCTCCCTCCCACCCTCCCTATACCACCCCTCTAGGTGGTCACAAACCACCGAGCTGATCTCCCTGTGCTATGCGGCTTCTTCCCACTAGCTATCTATTTTATGTTTGGTAGTATATATATGTCCATGCCACTCTCTCACTTTGTCACAACTTACCCTTCCCCCTCCCCATATCCTCAAGTCCATTCTCTAGTAGGTCTGTGTCTTTATTCCTGCCTTACCCCTAGGTTCTTCATGACCTTTTTTTTTTCTTAGATTCCATATATATGTGTTAGCATATGATATTTGTTTTTTCTCTTTCTGACTTACTTCACTCTGTATGATAGACCCTAGGTCCATCCACCTCACTACAAATAACTCAATTTCGTTTCTTTTTATGGCTGAGTAATATTCCATTGTATATATGTACCACATTTTCTTTTTCTGTTCAACTGTTGAGGGACATTTAGCTTGATTCTATGTCTTGGCTGTTGTAAGTAGTGCTGCTATGAACATTGAGGTGCATGTATTTTTTCAAATTAGAGTTTTCTCCAAATATATGCCCAGGAGTGGAATTGCAGGATCATACAGCAACTCTATTTTTAGATTTTTAAGGAACCTCTGTACTGTTCTCTATAGTGGCTGTAACAATTTACATTCCCACCAACAATGTAGGAGGGTTCCCTTTTCTCCACACCCTCTCCAGCATTTATTGTTTGTAGACTTTTTAATGATGGACTTTCTGACCAGTGTGAGGTGTTACCTCATTGTAGTTTTGGTTTGCATTTTTCTAGTAATTAGCGAAGTTGAGCATCTTTTCATGTACCTATTGGTCATCTGTATGTCTTCTTCGACTATTTTTTAACCTAGACAAAAGGTGATTCTTTTATTTTGCTTTTAATATTAATTTCTAGAAGTTCAAATGCAAGGAGAAGCCACAGCATAACTTGGAAAACACAGAAGTGACTTTATTGTTTTCAGTCAATAAATATGTGATCATTGTAAAAATGCTATAACATACTTAAAATAATCCCCAAATTAACCACTGTTAACATTTTCTTAGGAATCCTTCCAGGTAATTTTAATGTCACTAGTGGTATAATGTGTGAGTGTATGTGTGTGTATACACATATAGTTACATGATCTGTATTTATTGTTCACATGAATTGCTTTCCCACTAAATATTCTGCTCCATAATTCTGCAATTTTTCCACTTAAAAATGTATCTGGGACATTTTTCTACATCAGTACATATAAATATACTCCATCAAAAAAAATCATTTAGGATTCTACCTAGAATGTGTATCATAATTTATGATGGATATTTAAGTAATTTCCAGACTTTCACTATTGTTAACAGTGTTGCAGTTAATATCCCTGAATACATATCTTCACACCATTATAAAGGTTTTTCTGTGAAATTGATTTTTTGAACATACAAGTAACTCATGCTAATTGTTTTCAAATATAAATTGTCATTAATGTGCAAAAAAATACAACTGTAATTATCTGAACCCTTAATAACCTTTTCTGAAAGCTTTATATATCCCTCAAGCAGAAGAAATAAGTAGATGATATAATTGTCTCCTGTCTAGACTGAGGCAATGATGGTGACACTTGTTCTAAATTATTAATTAAACGCACATGAAACCCTTCAGATGAACAGGTGATATGGTTATTATTAGATGTGTTGCTTGTTTACAACAAGGGCATATTTAGACCCTGAGATCAAAGTTCTAAAGCTGATTTCAAAACAGTAGCATTAATCATGCTAAGGCCTGAGACTCCTGAAGCAATTGGGAGAGAATGAAAGTGATCTAAATTACAACAAAGTCACATAACTCCATCAATACTCTAAATCCACTATTTCAGACCATTGTATTTGTGTTGGTGGGAGTCCAAAAAAACAAAAACAAAACAACAAAAAATTCTATGCTGTCATATGCATGTGAAAGGTTTAAACATCATGTATCCATTAATTCTTCTACTTAAAAAACACTTATTCACCACCCACTGTATGCCAAGCTCAGTGCTAAGCAGTGAGCATACAGTGTTGAACAAAAGGAACATTATCCCTGAACTCACAGTGCTCTTATTGAACCCACCATTTAGCCATCATAGTAAATTTTTTGGAATTATTTGGTATATATTCCTTCCCCACTATTTCCATTATCATTATTCTAGCCCCAAATTATTATCATTTCATTCTTTTTTTTGAATTTTATTTTATTTTTTATACAGCAGGCTCTTCTTAGTTATCCATTTTATACATATTAGTGTATATATGTCAATCCCAATCTCCCAATTCATCACACCACCACCCACCCTGCCAATTTCCCCCTTTGGTGTCCACATGTTTGTTCTCTACATCTGTGCCTCTATTTCTGCCCTGCAAACCAGTTCATCTGTACCATTTTTCTAGGTTCCACAGATATGTGTTTGTATACGATATTTGTTTTTCTCTTTCTGACTTACTTCACTCTGTATGACCGTCTCTAGGTCCATCCACATCTCTACAAATGACCCAATTTCCTTTTAATGGTTGAATAATATTCCATTGTATATATATACCACTTCTTCTTTATCCATTCGTCTGTCGATGGGCATTTAGGTTGCTTCCATGACCTGGCTATTGTAAATAGTGCTGCAATGAACATTGGCGTGCATATGTCTTTTTGAATTATGGGTATATGCCTAGTAGTGGGATTGCTGGGTCATATGGTAATTCTATTTCTAGTTTTATAAGAAACCTCCAAACAGTCCTCCATAGTGGATGTATCAATTTACATTCCCACCAACAGTGCAAGCGGGTTCCCTTTTCTCCACACCCTCTACAGCATTTGTTGTTTGTAGATTTTCTGATGATGCCCATTCTAACTGGTGTGAGGTGATACCTCACTGTAGTTTTGATTTGCATTTCTCTAATAGTTAGTGATGTTGAGCAGCTTTTCATGTACTTCTTGGACATCTGTAATGTCTTCTTTGGAGAAATGTCTATTTAGGTCTTCTGCTCATTTTTTGATTTGGTTGTTTGTTTCTTTAGTATTGAGCTGCATGAGCTATTTATATTTATATATTTTGGAGATTAATCCTTTGTCCGTTGATTCATTTGCAAATATTTTCTCCCATTCTGAGGGTTGATTTTTCATCTTGTTTATGGTTTCCTTTGCTGTGCAAAAGCTTTTTTTAAGTATCATTAGGTCCCATTTGTTTATTTTTGTTTTTATTCAAATATTTTCTCAGATCCCTTATCTTTTCTCCTTCTGGGACCCCTATAATGCGAATGTTGTTGTGTTTAATGTTGTCCTAGAGGTCTCTTAGGCTGTCTTCATTTCTTTTCATTCTTTTTTCTTTATTCTTTTCCACAGCAGTGAATTCCACCATTCTGTCTTCCAGGTCACTTATCCGTTCTTCTGCCTCAGTTATTCTGCTCTTGATTCCTTCTAGTGTAGTTGTCATTTCAGTTATTGTATTGTTCATCTCTGTTTGTTTGTTCTTTAATTCTTCTAGGTCTTTGTTAAACATTTCTTGCATCTTCTCGATGTTTGCCTTCATTCTTTTTCCGAGGTCCTGGGTCATCTTCACTATCATTTTTCTGAATTCTTTTTCTGGAAGGTTGCCTATCTCCACTTCATTTAGTTGTTTTTCTGGGGTTTTATCATGTTCCTTCTTCTGGTACATAGCTCTCTTCCTTTTCATCTTGTCTATCTTTCTGTGAATGTGGTATTTTTTCCACAGGCTGCAGGATTGTAGTTCTTCTTGCTTCTGCTGTCTGCCCTCTGGTGGATTAGATTATCTAAGAGGATTGTGCAAGTTTCCTGATGGGAGGGACTAGTGGTGGGTAGAGCTGGGTGTAGAGCTCAGTAAAACTTTAATCCTCTTGTTTGCTGATGGGTGGGGCTGGGTTCCCTCCCTATTGGTTGTTTGGCCTGATGCAAGCCAACACTGGAGCCTACCTGGCTCTTTGGTGGGGCTAATGGAGGACTCTTGGAGGGCTCATGCCAATGAGTACTTCTCAGAACTTCTGCTGCCTGTGTCCTTTTGTCCTCACGGTGAGCCACAGCCACCACCCGCCTCTGCAGGAGACCCTCCAACACTAGCAGGTAGGTCTGGTTTAGTCTCCTATGGGGTCACTGCTCCTTCTCCTGGGTCCTGATGCACACACTACTTTGTGTGTGCCCTCCAAGAGTGGAGTCTCTGTTTCCCCCAGTCCTATTGAAGTCCTGCAATCAAATCCCCCTAGCCTTCAAAGTCTGATTCTCTAGGAATTCCTCCTCCCATTGCCAGACCCCCAGGTTGGGAAGCCTGACGTGGGGCTCAGAACTTTCACTCCAGTGGGTGGACTTCTGTGGTATAAGAGTTCTCCAGTTTGTGAGTCACTGACCCAGCAGTTATGGGATTTGATTTTTATTGTGATTTCACCCCTCTTATCATCTCACTGTGGCTTCTCTTTTGTCTTTGGATGTGGGGTATCTTTTTTGGTGAGTTCTAGTGTCTTCCTATTGATGACTGTTCAGCAGTTACTTGTGATTCTGGTGCTCTTGCAAGAGGGAGCGAGTGCACGTCCTTCTACTCTGCCATCTTGAACCAATCCTATCACTTCATTCTTGAACTATTATATTTTTATAATTGTTCACCCTGCTCCAAGCCCTAATTAACACACTATTGCTGAAAGTATCTTCCTAACACACCATTCTCATCAATTGTTCCACCATTCAAAAAACAATCTCTGTGTTGTTTACCATGTCCAAAATGTATACTCTCCAGCACTTTCATATGTTCTGCAATCCAGGCATCCAGCCTATTAACAGATGCCTTCCCAGCCCTGACTCTGATATCCCACACACACAGACACACACACACACACACACACACACACACACGAGCTTCCCACTCCAGGAAGTACAGGGACCTTTTTGTGTCTAAATCTTTATTCAAAGTCTTATTTCCATTGGAATCCTTCCTTTCTTACAATTATTCAAATACAGCTCATAATTTAAGACTCAAGTTAAGCCCCAACCTAACAAAATTAGTTGTCTTTTTCCTGTTGTGTGACAAATAGTGAATTAAGTGGTGGAGATAAAAAATAAATACACAAAGTATAGTGCTTTCATTCATTGAGAGACATAAGCAGATAATTACAACATAAAATGACAAATCTAGTGAAGACACATAAAAGCTACTGTAGAAGTAGAGAGAAAGTTACCCAATCCAACAAGAAGTATGAGTAGAGCTCAAGGAAGGCTTCTTGAAAGAGGTTATACTCTAGAAGAGTCTTAAGGGATTAAGAAGAGTTAACCAGGTGAAGGGAATAGGGACATTCTAAATGGAGGGGTCAACCTGAGCAAAGACACCAGCAGGATAGACAGTATAGCATATGATTGAAATTATAAAAAACTCAGTATTGTGGGAGAGCAAAGCTTGAGGTAGGTGGTCATGTAAGATTACAACAAAGAAATAAAGCAAACAATATGAAACCATTGGCAAATTTTTTTAGGGAAGTGATGTGGTCAGAATTGAATTTGAATTCATTCTTCTGTCCGCTGTGTGAGGCTGGGTTTGAGCACATAGCCCTAAAGGCTGGGAAACCATTGCAATAATCTAGGACTTGCTAAATAAGTATATAAGTAGTTATGGGGATGAAGAAACTGATTCAAGGTTATTTAAGAGGTGAAATGAACAGCTCTTGGTGATTATTTGGATATAAGAGACTAGGGAAAAAGAAAGATTCAAGGATGAGCCCTCAAGTCCCAATTTCTATTTGCTGTGATTGGGTGAATGGTGTATTCCTGACTCAGTCAAGAATTAATTATAGGAAGAAGGAGAAAGTTTGAGGAGGGGGAAATAATGAACTAGACAATGGGCACATCTCTTTAAGTTATCTGTTGATATCCTGACTTGTTCCAAAGAATTTAGGGCAGTGCATGAAACTAGAAGTTCCTATAGGACAACCAGGTGGAGGTGACCAGCAGGTTCTGGGACCCTTTCAGAGCTGGAGAGAGAGATTAGAGTATTGCTGACATAATACCATCAGGACTACCAGAGTGTGCTACTACTTTTGCTAGCAATCAACAGTCTGAAGGTGGATTTGCTCAAAAAAATTGCAGGAAGTGTAAGAAATGTGATTTGATGGCAGAACTTTGAGGAATATCAACGTTTAAGAAGTAAAGAATGACAGCAAAATTCATGGAAACGGCTAAGAAAGAGTGCTCAGAGATGCATAAACTGATTAAAGACAGAGGGGCAGAGTGGTGTAATGGAAACCTATAGTCGAAAATTTCAAGACAAAGGGAGTAATGAACCTTGTCAGACGAAACAGAGACATCTGTCCAATAATGTCCACTGAACATTACAATTAGGATTGTTCTTCAAGAGTGTTTCAGTGGGGTGTTGGCAGTAAAAGCCAGACTTGAGTCCATGAAGAAATGCATAAGGCTAAGTAGCAATAACTCAATCCCAAGAAATAAGAATTACAAGGAAGAGGAGAGAAGGGATGATATAAGAATGGTGTGTGGTCAAGGGAGGATTTTTATTTAAGATGCAGGATATTTATTTATTTATGTTTCTAATCTATTATGTTACTCTAATAGAAAAATGAGGCTGAAGGCCCAGGACAGAGAAGATAATTGATGGAGGAAATCATAAAAACAGGTAAAAGGGAATTGATTCAATGCAGCAATTGGAAGGGACAGGACCATTTTACTCTGTAAGACTAACAGGAAGAGGAGAGATTAATTTTGTACGTGTAAATAAGTTGGTAGATAAAGAGGACAAGGTTGAGAGAGAGCAGACATATGAGCCCATCTCTCTCTTCAAAGTAGGAAACTTTCTCTAAAAATAGTCCCAAGAGCTCTCTATCACCATTTGTACTCCTATGGAACTATTTTTCAATGATTTCTTAAAAATGCTCTAGATTGCCTCTTATTTCTACACAAAACACACACATAATTTTCAATCAAACTATTTACTTCCTTGAAAATTTAATTTGAGTGCACATTGGCCAGCACATACACATAAAGTGGGCTCACTCTATGGCTGAAGAATAAATATAGATTCAGTAGTAAATTCAAGCACTCTAGAATATCACATAGCAATATACATGATTACAAAATTACAAGAAAAGTTAAATTAAAAGAATAAATAATAGAAAGAAATGAAGAATCATTGCCTGTTTTCAGCTCATCAGGAAAAGACATGAGCAATTGTATAGGCTTTTAATTCTTTGAGATTTTCCTGTATTAACTAAAAAGAAAAAAGAAGAGAAGAACAGAGAGAGAAGAGAGAAAAGAAAGATACAAATGTTGAAAAATAGCTATTATTTTGCTACCTTTTGAATCCTCCATGACACCCAACATGGTGCTTGGTATATGACAGGCATCACTAAATATATATTAATGGGTTGATAAAGGAGTCATATATGTGATACACAGAAAAATGTGTAACTCCTTCGCAATAGCATCACCGCTAAAAGTGAAGAACCCCTGAGAATTAGAAATAATTAAAATAAGAACTGGAGCAGCACTCTAGGGACATTGTGAACCCATGTGAAAGGTCACATGATAGCTCCTTCCTGCCCCAAGGCCTCTGGGTGTTTTGACAGGCTTTATAATTGTGTCGCCAAGTGCTTTGCTGTGGAAGATGGGCCTCTGCCTGCTCTCAGAGCCTGCTCAATGGTGCAGGGCCCCATGGGAAATACAGCCAGCCCTGTTTGGCTTTGGCTCAATTTCCACTTCTATAGATAGTCATAAAACCCAAATACAATCTAAGGAAGCGAGATATTTTGTAAACAGGAAAACAGGGCTGCCATTTGTCCTGGTTTCACCCCAATGGTGGGAGCAAATATAGTGATCCCCTTGCAACAAAACAAAATTTTCCCCTAAAAGCTCCATTCCTCCTCTTCAGGGACCTGCCTGGAGCCTGGCTGAGAATGTGCAGTTTGGCCAGAGCAGCCTTTGCTTTCTCCTCCCTTTCCTTCGCCATCCTGTTTAAGGGACTGACAAATATTAACTTACAAGCTCAGGCAAAGATCTTGTTCCTGATTCAGTCCTGCTCACTAAAGGTGCAATAAGGTACAATTCTGTATCATATACTTCAAAGTTGCTAAGAGACTAGATCTTAAATGTTCTTACCACAGAAAAAGAAATAATTATGTGACATGATAGAGATGTTAGTTGACACTATGATGGTGATCACATTGTATTCTGAAATGTATCAAATCAACACATTGTACACCTTAAACTTACATAATGTTACATGTCAATTATATCTCAATAAAATAAACAAACAAGCAAAAAAAAGATTTGCTATCAGTGCAGTTACATGAAGTCAGTTCTAAGAGTTTCAGACACCTCTCAGTCCATCAAACTATGGTGGTTTTCCTGGTTAAGTCCTTTTCTGTAGTTTCCAAATCCACAGGCATGGCTTTTGTCCAGATGTCTGATTCGCTCTCCATTTCTCCTCTGGGCTGTTCTTCGTGTTCTGATTACTGACTTACTATCAGCTTCCTTGGTCCTTCCCAACCCCTCCTCTCCACAGTTCCACCCCTGCCAGTACTTTTTCAAGCACTGTTTTAGGGGAAAGGACTGGAATGTTGAAGACATATCCACTTAAGACACCTTCATCTGAGGAAGAAGGAATGTTTGCAAATTTATTTAACTAACAATTATTTAGCACCTGCTAAAATTTTAAGAAATTTTCTGAAGGTAGTAAAGTAACAGAAATTCTGTTTATAAAAGAACAGTTCTCCCTTTGCATATATAACAGAATTAGTTTAATTAATGTGTGAAGAAAGTGGTCAAGGGAAAAAATATAAGATGGTGAAGCACTGCATCACAGTGGTCCTCATCAGAAAAACTCAAAAGAAAATACTTTACAATTTTAGGAACTTCCACTTCTAGAAATTGTCTACTGGAATAAAAACATAATAATATAAGTATATTTATCAAAGCAGAATTTGTCACAGCAAACCACTGGAAATGACCTTTGTACCCATCAGTGGAAAATGGTTGAATAAAATACATATTCACACCATGGACTATTACATAGATATTTGCAAGGTCTAGAAAGCTATTCAAGATATGATGTTAATTTTTTAAAAAGGAGTTGAATAGTACCAGCTATAATTTAATCCTATTTTTCCTTAAAAAAGTGTGACCTTTGTCTGTACTTCTATCGGTGTGTCTATGATTTTTCATGCATTGGATAAAGTATAGAAGAACAGATACCAAATTGTTCACATTGATTATGTCATGTAAGAGATTAGGAGGTTAACACATCTGTATTGTTGATGTTTTTAAACTTGCATTACATTTGTAATTTTAAAAATAAAGCGCCTAAAAATTTCAAAATACCTCAGCTCATCCAGAATTTCGACATCCCAATGGATTATATGAGAAGGCTTAAGAATAAATAAAATATATGATTTTGTGGCAGGAAATAGTTGTAAACTCATTTAACCTCTTCAAACTCTTGGTAATAGGACATGTAATTTTGTTCCATTTACAAAGATATTTGTTCTACTACTCTATCTCTCTTACCACATTAGGAGACCTTAGCAGTGTTGATCCATTTTGAAGATTCACACAAATTTTAAATAAAGAAGTAGCATGCCTACTTACTTCCCTTCTGATCACTGTCCCTTGTTAACTTTTAAATCAAATGTTTTTTGTTCTAGAAGGAACTGCAGTCCCATTTTTAAGGGGGGGTGAACGCAGATCCTTTATAGGAATGGTCTTGTCTGCTGGCCACTGGACATGTGTTAAATTCAAGCATGCTACCCTGACATGCAGAAAAATAAGGCCATTCTTCTACACATTAATGATTTGTGAAATCTGGATCTTTTCTGTGTATCAGGTATTTCATTTCAAAAATTTTAATTGGGACAGAAACCTAAAAACATTGAAAATGATAGACCGCTTTTAGGCAGTAAAACAGTTCTTCATGATTTTCGCCTCTGTCATTTTCACGGTTGACTTGTCATTCTCATGAAATGGCAGGACTGCTCATAGATTGACTGCCGTGGATGGCATCTCACTGGAAGGTATGATTTAAAAGAGTTTGATATAAAGTAAGAGATGTTTACTAAGATACTGGGATCTAGAGCTGTAGAGGTTGAGAATTTTTAAAAATCTTAATTTCTATATATACAATTCAGTGCTGCTTCCAAGGCAGTTTCCTTACACACACACACACACACACACACACACACACACACAAATGTATTTTATTGCAGTTAAATATTGTGAACTGGAAGCTTACTATCATCTTAGTCCTCATTTTCTAAAATTATATTCTAACTGTTAAACACCTCAGTTCAGGAACCTACTTTGTGCTCCAGTATGTTAATTCTTTACCACAATATTGTGTACATAGAAAGTGTTCAATAAATATTTGTTGAACGGATAACAGAATTTAGTTATACAATTCTATAAAACTTGTTATGACTCAGGCATGGTATTTTTCTACTCAACTCAGTACAGCTGCAATACTAATGAATGTTAGAAAGAACAAAGTTCTGAAAATAGATAAATGATTTTGATGCTAAAAATCTGATGTGTGTGTGCCCACACGCGCACACACCCCACACCTGTATAAAGCTTTGTACATAAAACAAAACCTATATAAAATATTAAATAATGCAATACCTTTTCTTTTAAACTAGCACTTCTTGCTTCCAAAATAGGCTAAGTAATGCAAAAAGTTGAGAGAGAATCAAATTTAAAAAGATGACAAAAGGGGTGTTTTAAAAGTTTCTATAAATCAGTATTTTGAGGAAAGGATGAAAATAGAACAAGTAATGTTGATTGTTTCATTAAAGAATTAGTTTATTACAAGTGGTTATAGTATAGGTTAAGTTTCTCTATTCCAAATTTATCAAGGGTCAGAGGGCACTCTCAGTGAGTGATTAGGTATTTGGGGGTCTGTGCAGCCATGAGGTCTAAAGCCAACAGTCCTCTAGGACAGCTGTCCCCAACCTTTTCGGCACCAGGGACCGGTTTCATGGAAGACAATTTTTCCATGCAAGCCGTCGGGGGGAATGGTTCAGGCGGTAATGCCAGCGATGGGGAGCCATGGGGAACGGCACATGAAGCATCCCTTGCTCGCCCGCAACTCAGCTTCTGCTGTGCGTCTCGGTTCCTAACAGGCCACGGACCAGTACCGGTCCAGAGTCCGGGGATTGGGGACCCCTACTCTAGGAGCAA
Source organism: Physeter macrocephalus (assembly GCF_002837175.3). Classification (NCBI taxonomy): domain Eukaryota; kingdom Metazoa; phylum Chordata; class Mammalia; order Artiodactyla; family Physeteridae; genus Physeter; species Physeter macrocephalus. The sequence continues at coordinate 43,587,249 of NC_041228.1, forward strand.
AAAGGAAATCATATACAATTTAACATTTTCAGAAATATCCCTCTATTTTTCTCCTCCCTATTTTTCTCTTTTACCCACTCTTTTCTTTTCCTCTCTTCACTGTGTATCTAATCATAAATAATCCTTTTCTTGGCTGCTAGAAACATCTCTTTTTAGCTCTTCTTTCTGCCCCTGATGTGAGGAGCTGCCTTTTTTCTCAGAACCAGAGACCAGGGCACAGACTGGTGAGTAAATACAAGTTCTGCAAGCACCTACTCATGTCTGTGATTCTGAATTCATAAAGTCTTTCATCCTTAGCAGTAAAACTGAGGGAAAAATGGTTTCTCTCTTTTTGAGTCAGGCTGTATTGCTTACATGAATCCAGAGCCTCTTTGAATTCTCTTGATTTGACACTTGCTTGCCTCTCTGGCAGAATAGAGCTTTCCTACTTTTTTCAAGAAATTTGTCAGTCTCTGAAAGTGTCCCTAAACACCTCCCCCCACCAAAAATGACAACAAAAGAACAGCCTGATCAGTTAATGGTAAATGAATCAGAAACATGCGGATTAAATTCCCCTTAAAAACACAAGGGTTTAAAAATTAAGCAGAAAATTACTGAGTGAAATATTTTTTTGCCAAATCCCAAATGTTTGAAAAATAGTTCAAGATGTTCGTTGAACCTGAAATGGGCTCTAGTTACCCCTCCATATTTAATTCAGGAAAAATTAATTCTTACCAGCTGAATGCTCTACTTAGTAGACTTGGTAAGGAAAAAACAAAACAAAACAATAACAATATAGAAGAAACTTCTTATTATAAATTTTTTAATTTAAAATTTGTCCAGCTTTATTGAGGTATAATTGACCTATAATGTTGTGTAAATTTAAGGTGTACAATGTTGATTTCATACACTTATGTATTGCAAACTGATTATCACCATAGCATTAGCTAACACTGTATCCTGTCACAAAATTGCCATTTCTTTCGTTTGGTGAGACCATTTAAGACCTATCATTTTTAGTATATAATCATTCAAACTGAAAACAAATTACTTTCGCTACAGACTCTCTAGGAAGATGTGATGACTCCATTACAGCCTTTCCAGGCCACCCAAGTCACACCCCAAACTATATTTTGACAGGCTATTCATAAAGTCTACTATCTATCTCCTGTATCTTCTGATGATTTCAGTTTTAGGTATTTTCTTTGGTAATATGGCCAACAAATATTGTGGGATGATGGGAATAGCTGTGTCAAGAACATGTTACTGAAAGAGAAGTCTCTTCCCAGGATAACTTTGGCCTTTAGTGATAACAATGATTTCTATTTAGTTACTTCATCACCTGGCCTTGTAAGTATTGGTCTCCTCAATCTTGATGAGAGATTCATCCTATCCTAACAGATAGGTCCAAGACTAGGTAACCAATAAATAAGTGTGTTTACTGAAAATTTAAAGTTGATAATAAAGAATTGACATAAATGATACACTTTTCCCCAAATAAATACCTTTTCTAGGTATAGAAGTCTGATAAAGTCAAATGGATTAGGAGAATGAAAAAGAGAAATTGTTGGAGAGGGATATAAAAGAAAGAGGGGATCCTTGACCACCCTCTGTCAAATCAAACACCTTATGATTTGGGGCCAGTTTAGTTGTAACAGCATACATTTTAATGGGAAGAAACTTGAATTTCTAGGCTAGAGCAGCTTCCTCAGTTTTCAACTTGCAGGTATTTCACTCAATAGCTTTAGTTTAGAAAATTATATGATAATAAGTGCAGTTTATTAATTTTCTATTACTGCCATACCAAATTACCACAAGCCTAGTGGCTTAAAACAATACATATTTATTATTTTACAGTTAGGCAGGTAAGAAGTTAAGCATGGGTCTCGATGTGCTAAAATCAAGGTGTCAGCATGTCTCCATTCCCTTTGGAGGCTCCAGGGGACAAGCCATTTCCATGCTTTTTCTAGTTTCTAAAGGCTGCTCACATTCTTGGGCTTATGGCCTTATTCCTCCATCTTCAAAGCCAGCAATGATGCATCTCTTTGACCTTATGTTATATCTCTTTCTTTCTCACCCCTCCCTCTTTTGTTTGTATGGATTCTTGTAATTAATTGGGCCCACCCGGATAATTCAAGATAATCTCTCTATTATAAGGTTATCTTACTAGCAAATTGAATTCCATCTGTAATCTTAATCTCCCTTTGCCATGTAACATAACATATTCACAGCTTCCAGGGATTAGGGCATAGACATCTTGGGGGATGGAGCATAGGCATTATTTTGCCTACTACACATTACAATCTCATTTCTAGATGGAAGTTCTATGGGAGAGAGGGACTAGACTATTGCCTTTATGGCAAACTTTTTTTCTCCATGTTTCTGTGGGAGTGGAATGATATAATAATAATCTGCCACCTTTAGTAATTTTGCCCAGTGATTTCCAAAATAGAAATGTGTCTTATGCCCTGCTTAGAGACCAGACATTGATTTACTATGGTCAGGCCAATAGATGAACTAAAAGAACCAATAAATCTTAAATTACTGAGTGACTAATGTGTACTTAGAAGTGGACTCCTGACTAACATTTGTACAATGTTTGGGAGATTTGGAAACCAAGACCCTAAAACAGACAAAAGTGGATCTACATTATAACTGAGTTGGAGACATTATCTCTTAGTGGTTCCCAGTGTTTCCTGAACATAAGTTTAAAACATTTTGGCAATGAGAATAAAGAAATACAGTAGAAAATAAACTTTTAAATAAGAATGGTAAAAGTATTGGCCTTTATGTGAATGTTATAAAAATGAAGCATTGTAGTAAATCCTAATCTCCTGAATTCAGAAATATAAAGTTAGGAAGGAAAACAAAATATTTAATGAGTTTTTAGAGGCACAAATAGTACTAAAAAAATGAAATAAGGCAGAATTTTCCCACTATATTCAATACAACTGGAATGATACAATTTTCAATTCATTTTCAGACATTAGCCACATCAAGTGTACGTTCGACTTTCTCATATGTATTAATATCATCTAATTTTCTTTCTGTCATCTCACCTTCTGTATTGTTTCTCTGTATTATGAAGTGCTTAGCAAAATGAGCACCAGCTCATAGGTCACTCATTCTTTCTTTACAGGAAGACTAAATAATAAATAAAAATTAAATGTATTTATAACTTATTAATATTAACATACTACATATAATATATGAACATAAATTAAAAGGAATTAATCAGTAAATGAACAAATTTGTAAGAAAATATTAAAAATAGCTTTGAGTAAATATTTACCTCAATGTTCAGAGTCTCAATAAAACAATACTTTAAAAGTACTACAAGAGAATGCCAATTTGAATCAGTATCTAGCTACCCAGAGATTTTTTAAAATCCTGTTTGACCATACCTGGCTATACATTGTGATTTCCAATTTTCTCTAAGTCCTGAGTGGGAACATCTAGCTGGTCAGAGGGAGACAGTGTATTTTTTTTTTTTTTTTTTTTTTGGTATGCGGGCCTCCCCCTGCTGTGGCCTCTCCCGTTGCGGAGCTCAGGCTCCGGACGCGCAGGCTCAGCGGCCATGGCTCACGGGCCCCGGCGCTCCGCGGCATGTGGGATCCTCCCAGACCGGGGCGCGAACCCGGTTCCCCTGCATCGGCAGGCGGACGCGCAACCACTGCGCCACCAGGGAAGCCCAAAGGGAGACAATGTATTAACATAAGCTTCCATAGTGGGAAGTATGGCCCAGTCTCTCACCTATTTTACGACTCTTCGCAAGTTATAAAGGTATTTACATGCTGGGCAGTCAAAATAAATGTCACTGAATTATGAAGAAGGTCTTATAGTGAAAGTTATTTATTATTATTAGATATAGAAACGTCTATTAATTTATTGAGAAAAAATGACCAGCTGCTTTTTGAAGCCCATTATATACATCGTTTAATTTATCTCTTAAAAGTATAAGGATATAGGTGTCATTATGTGAACTTCACAATTGAGGTTCAAAGAAATGGGTAACTAGCCTGCCATAGGCTCTTACAGTTGATTCCAAACAACATGCCCTTCTGCTAGTCTCCAACTCTAACACTAACTATATTAAAACCAACAAGACGTCTCTTTTTTGTTGTTGTTGTTTTTTTTGCGGTACGCGGGCCTCTCACTGCTGTGGCCTCTCCCGTTGCGGAGCACAGGCTCCGGACGCGCAGGCCCAGCGGCCGGGCCCGTGAGCCACGGCC
>NC_041228.1:43591571-43667321 GCF_002837175.3 Physeter macrocephalus
GGGCACGAACCAGTGTCCCCTGCATCGGCAGGCGGACTGTCAACCACTGTGCCACCAGGGAAGCCCCAAGTTTATTATTTTAAAAAAGAGACGTCTTGGGCTTCCCTGGTGCCGCAGTGGTTGAGAATCCACCTGCCGATGCAGGGGACACGGGTTCGTGCCCTGGTTTGGGAGGATCCCACATGCCGCGGAGCGGCCGGGCCCGTGAGCCACGGCCGCTGGGCCTGCGCGTCCGGAGCCTGTGCTCCGCAACGGGAGAGGCCACAGCAGTGAGAGGCCCGCGTACCGCAAAAAAAAATAAATAAATAAAAAATAAAAAACTAAACTAATAAAATCCCTTTGATGGGCTTCAACAAAGCCCAAGGGAGTGTTGCACCTTCCTCTGTTCTAAAAATGGACAAGAAGCCTTTACACACTAAATGAGTGCAGTTCAACTGGTTCATTTTTCCCCTTTACCTGATGCACAATCCTACTGAAATCCTGATTTCAGTACTGAACACCAACTTTAAAATTATTTCTGGGGAAAGTGGAAAAGATGACATTTGGGTCACTTACTGTAGAAAAGAGAAGATGGAGTTAAACTGAATACTGAGGTGCATAAGCAAAGAAAATGATCTTAAACCACTACCTTCTCCTTTGATATAACATAAAGGCCAGTAATTAGTTTCAAAAATCACTGGGCTTAGTTTCCAAAATATTGTGAGCTTTTTTCCCCTCTCTAGTTCTTTAAATCCAATAGTGTTCTAAAATTATTAAGGACCAATTCCACCTGAGGAATGCCCTGGAAACTTTAACCTTAAAGAGTGTTTTTCTAATTATTTTGATTTGTTCTTGAGGGCACATATACAAAAACACAAAGAAGAAGTGAAACCTGACACCTTTGAAACATTGAAATCATTATTCAAATATAAGGTATTATTTTTATCATCAACTTTTTTCCCAATAATTTCATCAGGATAGGTTTTCAATGGAATTATATAGTTTTCTTAGCAATATTTTTTTGTTCTTTCTATTATCTGTCTATATCACAAGCACAAAACAATTTTGGTGGTGTTTATGTTAATATGGTTACAACTTTGTAGTTTTTTTAATGTATGTAATTTAAGGATTTGAGTCCAGATTCAAGAATAATCATATCATATGTCTCTTCTATACTCTTTTTCTATATATTCTTTCATTTGATCTTCAAGGAATCTGGAAGCCCACAATATAGGCAGGACCTGCTGCTCCTTTCATGCCACAAGCTCTCCCCAAGTGCTATTGTTAACAATCAAAATTCCAACAGCTTAATGCCCTCCTCTTGTATGCTGCTTGCTGATGATTTCTTAATCACTCTCTTCAGCCCAGAATCCTCCCCCGAGTTTCTGACTCAGGCATCTGGTTTTCTGCTGGCATCTCTACCTGGATATCCCATAGGAACATAAAACTCAACACCCCTGAACACTTGTCACCTTTCCCATAACACCAGCTTTGCTTCCACCATTCTTGGGTTAGATTTAGTGACTCCTCGACCTTGTATCCTTGACTCATCTCCATTTTTGCAAATTTTACTTCCCAAGTATTTCTTGGCTGTTCTCAAACCTTTCTCCCAGCTCACCAGCAAGAGACTTCTAATAGTCTCCTTTAAATCTACCCTTCACAGAGTCATCCAAGTGAATTATTTCAAACCTAAATATGACCATAGAACCTTCCACAAAGTTCTCCATTGTCTCCAGAATTAAGTTAAGTTTCCTTAATGAGTGATATAGACTCTCTATGAGTCATCCTTTACCCTTCCAACATTTTGTTTCCCTACTCAAGTTAGCCAGAGTCGAAGTTGATCAGTGTTGTTTTGTCTCATCGCTTGTCACATTTTGTGCTCCGGCAATATCACATAGCTTGAGCCCTTAAAAGAGCCCTGTTTCCTAATGTTCTTTTTCCCCTTGAACTGTCTCAATCCCACTGTAAGAAGATTCTAAGGCCTAGTTAATATGTCACTTTTTCCCGGAAGCTTTCCCGAAGCCCCTTCCTGTATCCACATCCACATAAGATGAATTCTCCTCTGTTCCCGCAAACTTATATGCTTTTCATTACAAATGGGCACAGGGTCATGTTGAGCCTGAGCATTTCTTAAGGAGAAACCTGGAAATATCTGGGGTCTTTCTATTTCAGTGTCTTTGCACTCTTTAGTCCATGTGTAAATGTTTGCAGTTCGAATGAATAGATAGAAGATACTGGAACACAGGTACTTAAACCTTTTCCTTCTTCTTTTTTTTTTTGGTTATACCATGCCTTCTCTAACACTGATTCTAGCTACTTCAAAACCCAAATAAGTACTGCAATTTTGGTAAGACAGAAATCACTGGTTTGAAATGTTACATTTTCATAGTTTGATACCATACACAATAAGTAGAATTTTAAATGAAAATTGATTGATCTGGTAAAGTGTTCATATTCTGCCCACTATTTTCACAGTTCTGGGTCCAAAATCATTATAATAAAGTTTCCACTTTAGCATTCATCAAAACTGTAAAAGAAATGTTGCCATTCATGGATATATTAGTGCAACAGGGCCCAATGCTGCTTTCAAAGACCATTTTCTTATACAGAGACATTTTATAGTCAGGCAATCATCTTGTTAAAGATTTCCTATAAAATTTTAAAAATCATTACCTGGAAGTCTATCAATGTGGCACTAATCACACCTCTACAATTAAGCTTATTTCAACCCTTTCACTGTAATCCTTTTTCTTTAATCAGGGATTTATTTGGACTGTTAATGTGAAAGTTGAAATAAAAAATCTCAGCCCAGGAATGAATTCTAATAGCAGTTATAGAAAAGCTGAGAAATTCTAATATTTTTCTATGAAATTTATATTAGAATGTGAGTTTAATTCCCTGCCTCTCTTCCCCCAACATTTTTTTTTCTCTTGAATGATTTGCCTTTACTTAAGGGAGACTGAAGTTTTTCCTCATGCCTTTAAGGATATCCTTTATCTACTGCATTTGGATTTTCCCTGGTATGAATACAAAAGCACAATTAATTTATTAAGCTGGAGGGAGCAAATACAGTGGCCTAGGGATGTTTTCTGTCTTTTCTACATCACTAAATAGAAGTGCAGTTTTGACTTCTTTAAGGAAAGAGGATCAGAATGTAAGTTTAACATGCCAAATGAATCAACCAGCTTTTATATCTCCCAAGAGTTTCACTAATGGAGAGGAGTTTTAAGTTCAAGGACAACATGTATCTTAATAAGTTAGTAAAATTCTGACTTTAAAATGAGTCAATTTGGTATAAAACTTTATAGTTTCACAGTGAATTCACACATACGATTGCATTAGCAACAAAAAACTCCTATGAATAATCCAGGCCATCCTAAACCTCCTGACAACGTCCTGAGTCCCTCTTCTCCCTGCCTGCCCCCACCTCAGTTCAGAGCTCAGCGCTCTCTCACCTTGATCAATATCTTTCTAACATCACTTCAGATCATCTCTTGTCCCCTCCAAACAATTTTCCCCCTGACAGCTGAGAGACATATTTTAAAATGATGCATTTTTAAATTAGAACATTTACTGGCTTCCCTCATTTTGTGTTTTTTAAGATAAAGAATAAAACCCTTTACATGAGTGGCAGGCATAATTGTTTGCACCCCTACATCAGTCCCCATCTCAGTTCTCCCTGACTCATCTCCTCCAGAAGGCTGGAAAAGCAAAATACACACTTCTCCAGACTTCCTTGCACTTACAGTTAGAGGCAGGCATGTGACAGATTTCTAACCAGTGAGGTATAACTGGAAATCTGCTGGGGACTGAGAAGACTTGCTTCTGCTTTTTCAGAAAGATGTAGCTGGTGCTGCCACCTTTTCTTCACTTCCTCCTGCTTTGAATATGGTTGTGATACCTGGGGCTTCAGCAGCCGTCTTATGACCATGAGATGTCAAGTGTGAGGATGAAGGACAACACACTAATTGTGGATGGAGGAAAAACAATGACTCTGGGTCTTCAGTGACATCAGTGGAAGGCTAAACCAATGCTGGTAATTGCCTTACCTTTAAAATTTTTGTTATTGAACCCACATTTTTTAAACCCCTTTTAGTAGGTTCTTCTATTACTTGAAATTGAGTATCCCTAATAGAAATACATGGCTTACAATGTTTTCCATAATTCTCCCACCTTCCAGAGACACTGGTATTCTCTGCGTTCCTAAAATGTTCCTCCCTGACTTGGTGATTTTCCTATTACATAATGCAATTGCCCACCCTGCACATTTCACCTAATTAAATCCTACTCAGCCTTCAAATCTCAATTAAAATGTGTCTTTCTCCAATTTGATCCCTAAATTAGGTCATCTCCTCCAGTTATATATTCTTATAGCTTCCAGTGATTGTCTTTCTTGGCACATATTATATTGTGACTGCATATATATATTCGTATGAGCATTTAATAATGTTACCTTTTCCCCAAGACTATAAGATCTGTTAGAGTAGAAAGCATTAAATTACTTCAAAGAAGGAAGGAAGGAAGGAAGCTGATGAGAACTGAATCTCAAATTTGAAGTTAAACTTGGACTCTCCTTTGATTTCATAGCTTTCTATTTCATATGCAAAAAAGAAGCAGCTTAAAGTGAGTGGTCCGTGTTTTTTGAAACCCAATATAAAAGCATCATACTGCCCTTGTTGCAAAAAGTCTTAAGAGAAACATATTTATTTATTTATTTTTAAAGTTCAGCCTGATTTTTGTATTGCAGTATAATTGACATACAAAATTATATTAGTTTCAGGTGTAAAACATAATGGTTTGACATTCGTATACATTGCCAAAATAATCAGCACAATAAGTCTAGTTACCATCTGTCTCTACACAGTTATAATTTTTTTGTGTATGTGATGAGAACTTTTAAGATTTACCCTCTTAGCAGCTTTCAAATATGCAGTACAATATTATTGACTATAGCCACCATCCTGTACATTAATTACATCCTCGTGACTTATTTATTATATATCTGGAAATTCATACCTCTTGATTCCCTTCACCCATTTCGCCTAGTCCCAACACCTATTAAAAACATATTTATTACTTCTTCATTATTTTGGTTTTCTTTTTTTATATATAAATTTATTTATTTATTTTTGGCTACGTTGGGTCTTTGTTGCTGCGCGCAGGCTTTCTCTAGTTGCGGTGAGTGGGGGCTGCTCTTCGTTGCGGTGCGGGGGCTCTCGGCGCTCGGGCTTCAGTAGTTTTGGCTCACAGGCTCTAGAGCACAGGCTCAGTAGTTGTGGTGCACAGGCTTAGTTGCTCCGCGGCACGTGGGATCTTCCCAGACCAGGACTCGACACCGTGTCCCCTGCATTAGCAGGCGGATTCTTAACCACTGTGCCACCAGGGAAGTCCCTATTTTGGTTTTCTTTTTGCTCATTTAATTTTGTCTTTATTTTTTTTAAAAATTGAGTTTATGATTCTGTTATAGATTGGTGTTTGGTTTTCAACACAGCATTTTCAACAGCAAGGAATGGGAAAAGTGATCAGTCTTGACACTGGATTTCACAACTTGCTTAGGGTCCAATAGATTCCCAGAAGTTCATTCATTGTCTGTAAGGGGCCAAGAATTTCTCTGAAATTTTATACCAAATTTTGTACGTACATGTATTTTTCTTGAGAGGGAGTCAAGAGCTTTAATCAGATTTTCAGTAGGGTTTCAGTTCTAAAGTAGGTTAAGAAGCATTGGGTTAGGTTACTAAATACAGTGGTGGTATTAGAAATCAGATGTCATATCCTCTTAAAAAAAGATTAACTTACAGGTGTTTACGAGATGTGTGTTTTGGAGAGGTACACTTGCAGTATAAATAAATCTATGTCATGATCAGCTGTGTTTTATGTGGTTTCTAAAAATCATTTGGCTAATTTGTTAACCTGCCTCTTTGTGATGGGCTAAAAGAGTAACCATTTATATATGCCAGACACTGTGCTAAACTTATTAAATGCACTATCTCATTTAATTTTTCTAGGAAATCTACAAGGCTATTATTATTATTGCCCTTTTCCAGATGAGGAAACTTTGTCTCTAAGATTTCCAATAACATATTCACTGTCAAAGCTGAATTCAGGTGCAGGGAGAAAGTAAAGAAAAACATATTTTCAACCTTCAAGAAAACCAAGACTTGTGTAAATGAGAAAATAATGATCATTTGAAAGTAGTGTGTGATAATGGCCAAAGATACAGTAAATATATAGTAAATAATAATAAGCATATTAGGATGTAAAAAAGATCCTTTGGGATTCTGTTTGGATCATGATCGCTTGTTAAAAGCTGAGTCGAAGAGAAAGAAAAAATTTTAATCAGCAGAGGTTATATGAACAATATCAGGATCAGGGTGAATTCAAGGGGCTAAGGACTATGGCTGGACTAGGGGATATATTCGATTGGGAAGGATGTCTGGGTAGAGTTCGATGGTCTTATGTGCTAAACTAAAATGTTTGACCTTTACCCTTAGATAATGAGAACCACTTGAAGAGTGTTTTAAACTGAGAGGTGACATCATGCGAACTGTTTTTAGTTAGATTGATTTGGCACCAGTGCACTGAATGGACTGATCAGAACAAGGTGGTCTAGCCAGGAAAGCATAGAGAACTGAGGGAAAAGGTGATGTGGATAGAGCTAGACATTTTCTGTCAAGAAGGGAAGGATTTAAAAAAGTCATTCCCATGGAGTTACTATGTTTAGTGTAACTTTGCCTCTTTAGAAACAAACTCTCCATGTAAAGGAGAAGCTGCTGAGGAGGACCTACATTTGTGGGTTTCAACTCTGAAGGAAACTTCAGCTGTGTATACCTCATTTTCAACCTGTTCACTTCTATTTTGTGTGTGTGTGCTCTGACTTAATATCTCTTTTTTCTTTCTATTTTTCATTCCTTCATTTATTCAACAAGCTTATTCCTGTTAAAGACCAGTCACAGATCTAACGCTGTTTGAAATACAGCATGATGGAGAGACAGGGCCTCAGCCATAAAGGGGTTCAGTATCCTTGTGCTGATAGACAGTGACCAAATAAATGAACACATCCACAAGAAAAAGGGCAGATAATCACAATAAGGTGATGTGACAGATAATGACTGGGGGAAATTTAGGCAGAGTGTTAAAGTGGCCCTTCTGAGGAAGTGACATTTAAACAGAGATTTAAATGACAGGAAGCAGACAGCCATACAAAATATTGGCAAAATATATTTTTTTTAGTGTTCTGCATATAGGACATAACTAGTGCAATGGCCCCAGGATAGAAATGAACTTGGCTTGTTCCAGGAGCCAGAAAGAGCCAGTTAGGCTTGAATGTGGTAAGCCACAGTGGAAGTGGAAGAAAGGTAGGTAGAGACAGATGAGATAAGGTTGTTTAGGTCACTGTAATAAGTTAGGGTGTCGCCATTGCTATGAATTAGGGTGCATATTTGGGAAAGGAAACAATTGGAGAGTTTTTAAGATGAATGTGAGATGAGACCTAATTTCCGTTTTGAAAAGATCACTCTGCCTACTCTCTTGACAATTAATCATAAGGGCAAGAGGAGAGGCAGGAAGATCATGGAGGAGTTTATTGCTAGAGTCCAGGTAAGAGATTATGATGGGGAGAGTTGGCTAGGAGTTCAACAGTGAGTAGTAAGAAATGTTGAGAATTGGGATGTGTTTTGAGGGAAAAGTTGGTAGCATTTACTGATGGATTGGATGTGGATAAGGAAAGGGCAGGATCTAGAATAATCTCTAGATTTTTGACTTCAGGATGAATGATGGAACTAGGGAAAGCTAAAATACTTAGACTAAAGTGGGGGAGAATGAAAGGACCCTCTTGGTGTGGTAAGTTCATCTATTCTGCTCCATTTCTTAGATTTTAGGCACTTGCTCCTCTTTGCATAGAAAGCTGATGACTTAATAACACCTCCACCCCTTTGACATATTTCCCCCAGATGGCCAGCTGCTCTTTATTAGACTTTGGGAAGCCTTGCCTGTGTGGGCTGACTTTGGAGATAGTGCTTGGTGACTGGAGGGGACTAGCAAGGCAAGGCAGCATTGGGGGGTTAGTGATATTAACAAGAGCTCCAAGATGTTAAAATTGGGGTATTTTAAGGTTTAGGTTTGGAGAATGAAGCTGTAATTGACAGACATTTAGACATTGAGAAAAGTAGCTCTTTTTGACAAAAAAAGAAAAAGATCAAGGCAGAAAATTTTCGTGATAATACTCTGCATGAGTTAGGGACATATCAGTGTGTGGAGTCCTTTATTCCTAGGTTTACAAATAAGCATATTATGGAGAGTTAGTCTGGCTGCTAGAGTCACTGATAAAGAAATCCACACAAGAATTTGAACTTTAAAAATAAGTAACTTTTAGAAGTTTATTTGTGCCAATTTAATTCCTCGATGTTAGCTCCATTTATCAATAAGAAACTTTGTTTACAAAAGTATTCACCAGCAGGCTTTAAATAGGAAACAATTAAATGGTGAGCCCACTTAGAAAAACACAGTGTTAATGTGACTTTTGAGGATCCCATCATCATAAATATCTAGGGAGTTGTATTGTTTTCTGAGGAATTTTGGACGACTGTTTCCAGATTTGTTTAGAAATTTGTAAAGGGGGAATGGTAGGTCACCCTCTGCATTCTCATGCGTAAATATTTTTTGTATTTTGGTTCTTGTATTTTGTGTATTTTCTATTTTTTTTTTTTTTGTCAGGAAAGTAATTTTTTTTTAAACAAAGTCCTCTTCAAAATTCAAAATCGCTTTCTTCATCTCGGAAAGGAAGCATCGAGGAGTTGAGAAAATTTACCATAGTTGAAATTTACTTTATTTTTTTAAGAGATTATTTTGAATCTGCTTTAAGAAATGCATGTGTCCTCTCTAAATATATTGTGGAAATGGCTCATTGAGTGCTGAGAAAAGAAAGTTTAGTCTCATTTTCTAGGCAGACTTTTTAACCTGACAATGCTAAATGGGGAAGAATTCTTTAGGATTATGTGTGTTTTGATAAAGGTCCTGAAACAGCTGGTTATTTTCAGTCATTTCCTCACTGGGGGAAGATACTGCTGCTGTATGAAGTAAGGGAAATAGAACCTTATTATCCATGCAAAATTAGGGGGGAAAAGGCACCGAAAATTTCAGGAGAAGGATTCCATTTTATTTTTTAAACACACACATTTTACTATTCATTTTACTATTTACAAAATGTGTATTTCAAAACGTGTGTTCATGTGACTAAAATAATTTACTAGCAGTGGCAGATCCTGAAAATCGAGAGAAAATCACTTTAAAATCTCTGAATAGGTAGTTTGTGGCCTTCCTAGTCATTTTCATGACAGAGAGTCTGGATATTTAAAAGATCTTGAACCTGCCTTTTCTTAACAAATACGGCCCTGGACTACTTGACGACTCTGATTTAAAACTCTCATCATTTCACGGTGAGGTTCCTGTGAATTCACTGTGTGGTTTGCTCTGAGGCCATGAGGATCACATCCATCAGGTACTGTCTGATTGCACACAGGTAGATGGCTGATAGACTGTTAGCCCGCACTGCTGGTTTACATTTGAGGAATTACTCTGCAAGAACAAGGCAGGTTCTATTTTTGACATTTCAGCAATGAGACCACTTGTACATTATGGCCTGATTTGATTTACTGTAAGAAAATGAGTGCTGTAATTTGTAAAAGACATTTATTACATGAGTCCAAAAATTAGAAAAAAACATGCTTAGTGTCTCTGTCCATCCCATCTGGTTTTATTTTAATCTCACTCTAGTCACATATGAAATTTTGCTTAGCTGTCTTCATTTTCTTAGTCAATCTTGATTAATGGTCTTCAAAGTAAAAATAATTGGCCTGCATCAGGGTTGTTTTATAACTCTTGTTCACAAAGAATGTGAAAGGCTGGAAAATGAGCCTAAACAGAAGGAATGCATTACGCTTGTCTTTGAGAAAGAGCAGTCCTTCACTTGTGTTTCACTGTGTATTTTTATAACAGGCGCCTCCTTGACCGTCCGCGATATTGCAGAGACGTGGTGCCAAAAGCTTATGTATACTTCGTCAGACTGACCATGGCAGCTCGACATCTCCACGCAGCCGACACATGTGAAGGCAGGGCTCGGCCGGGCCAGCAGAACAGGGCTGAGAATTTCAAAAGTAAATTATCAGGAGAGCCGAGGCTATGAAACCCAGAGGTTAAAAATGGGCAGGGGGCTAATTGTCTCTGAAGTTTAAATGGCTTGTTTATAAAAGGCTTCTCCAGCATTTGTATTTTTTTCCCTTTTCTTGAAAAGTGTGTTCAACTTGAAAGGAGTTAGGGGAAATGCAGGCGCCGGGTGACCATTGTGGATTTGGAATTGAGCTCTGCTTCCCTTCAAGGCCCCCACTTCTGGGAGAGCTCGTCAGTTAAAGGGGGGTCAGAAATACATTTCAGTTCACAAAAAAAGAAAACAACCCTCTGAGAAGATAATTTCTTTCTTAACGTAGAATTTTTGTAAATGGATATGTCTCCTAAAAAGCTAGTCATTTTATGATTGTACCGATTAGGAAATTAACAGCAAGAACTTTCCAGCTTTTCAGTAATCTCATTACTATGCTCAATTAGCCAGTGGTTTTTTTAGGAATTTCAGATGTTTCTATATTTGCTATTTTAAAAACAATTAAAATTCCCTCTAACTTTCAGTTCATGTTGGATATAACTCCAGACACCAATAGACCAATGTCCTACACCAAGCTAATATCCCTCGTGGCAACCATCATTTTCTCCTTCACACAACCCCAGGAGGAGGGATGCTACCTCACAGAGGTAATCCAAAAGGTGGAAGGGGTACAGGACAGTTTCCTGATGTGAAGAAAAACTCCTGGAGAGATTAGTGTAACTATAGTAGAGCCTTGATTGAAGACCTACTGTGTCCCAAGTGTTTTCATAGAAGGAAAATGAGTTCTTTTTCAATTGGAAAGATTAGATCCTTGTGACATCAAGGTTGTAGCCATAGATAAAATGGGTTTGAGAATTCCAACCCAGCCTCCTCCCTCCCTCCCAAATGTGTAATTTTTCCCAGTACTTTCTGGGACTCTCACTTTCACTCTGATTCCTCAAGCCCTGTCCCTTTCTTTTTGTGTCCCCTGAACCTTCTCGTGCTCTCACAGTGCTGCTTCCTTGTCCCCAGGGCTCACTGATCTCTCAAGAGATGTGACTGGGATGTGACTGAGATTTGGCTGGTGAATCGAGTTCCCTTTTTTCACTTATCATCCGATAGTTTCATTTTCAGAACAATGGGGCGATCACAGATAATTTCCCCCTCTAACACACCTACCCATCCACCAACCCCAACACACACACCCCATAATCTAGTCAATGCTATCTATTTGCAACTGCTTGTTTACTTATTTAGAAATGTATCACAATAGTTCTGACATTTCTTTGTTGCTTTCTGAGTGTATGTCACTGCACCAAGCACTTTAGAGTTTGTCCACCACCTGGTTTATGCTAAAATAAAAATAAATATTTGAATATATTATCTCAGTTAATCCTTATATCAGAACTAAGAAATGCATACATATTTTTATCTTTATTTTACAGGTGAGTGAACTTAACTTTGGTTAAGAAAACTATTCATGTAACTATTTTAATACAGAGCCCCTTTTTATTAACCTCTACATCAGGGTTTCTAAACTTGGAACTATTGACATCTGGGGCCAGATAATCCTTTATTGTGGGCACCTGTCCTGTGCACTGTAGAATGTTTAGCAGTATCCCTGACCTCTACCTACTAGATATCAGTGTCACTCTCCCTGTCCCCTTCTCAAAATGAGTATCAACTAGAAAATTCTCCAGACATTGCCAAATGCCCCCTAGAGGAGAAAACCACTGCTCTACCTGTTTTCGCTGACAGAGATCTTCTCAGCTATCTATGTAATTTAATTGATGGAGACAAAGCTCTATTAGGTCACCAAGGCTTGTTGGACACTGATACAATCTCAATCATGATCTGGGGAAGAGACAGCAATGGCTCCTCAGAGATGCCCTGTGGAGAAGCCCATAAATATGAGTGATTACCACCCTCCCCAGGAAGCTTGCAAAAGCCGGATAGGATTCCTGAAAATGAAACTAATGGTGATGGCTACATAATTACACATTCAAGTTTATGAACCCAAGGAAGAGGTAAAACAACGTGTGACTGACTTTTTGAATCTTGAATAAACTGTGGATAAGACACTGTCCTCAATCTGCTCCCAGTCAGAGGCACATTAACCCTTAAGAATGCTAAGTCTTTCTCCATCAGCCCAATCAGGCTATAAGCATCAGACGCCAAGATAACATTTTTGTCAACATTTGAAACCCCATTTTTGTGGATTATCATTCCCTAATTTTAAGTCTTCCAATCCTCAGTTTTTACTTTCACAAATGCAAAAAGTGGGTCCACTTTCAAAGAGGGGTTCTCTCATCAGTTCCTCACACCCTGGTCAGGGACCTTGGTCCACACGATTCTGACTCATGGAGCATCTTTTCCGTGACACTCTCAAAGACACATATCATAGCTCCTTAACTAAGTCCAATTGTCATAGGGTAGAAGGAACATCAGGCTTGCTACTGTGACACGCAAAATAGTACTGGACCTCTGGCTTAATTTGAAGCTGCCACTTGACCTTGAGTTTAAATCTGGGGAGACCTCTGGGTGGAAAGCTGATCTTAGCTGTGACCTGAATGATGACTAGTGCTATGGACTGAATTGTGTCCCTTCCAAATTCGTGTGTTGAAGCCCTAACCCTCAATGTGACTGTATTTGTACATAGGGTCTTCAGGGAGGTCTGCGGTTAAAATGGTCCTAAGGTAAAGCCCTGATCTGATAGGACTGGTGTTCTAGTAAGAAGGGGAAGCGGCACCAGAGAGATCTCTTTCTCCACATGTGCACAGAGGAAAGCCAGCAAGGAGGTTGTCGTCTATAACCCAGGAAGAGAGGCCTCAACAGAAACTAACCCTGATGGCACCTTGATCTTAGACTTCCAGCCTCCAGAACTGTGAGAAAATAAATTTCTGTTGTTTAAGCTCCCCAGTGTGTGGTAGTTTGGTATGGCAGCCCTGGAGGACTAACACAACTTGAAATGAGCCAGATAAAGTGGGAGAGGGGAGATTTAGGGTGGAAGGGGGAAGGAAGTGGGGAGAACAAGCGCAAAGGCCTGGAGTGAGGAAGGAGACTTGTTCTCTCCCAATGAAGACAGCAAACACTGTCTGGCACATCATGTTAGTGCCTATGCCATATCTGCTCCTGGGCCCCACTTCTCAAATCCTACCCACCTTTTATCCTCATGATAGAATAGAATGGTCTTTTCCTGGATCAAAGCAGAAAGTCTGATGCATGTGGTGAATATTTGAAACTCTTCAAAGCTATCCTAGTGTTGTCTCCAGCCCCGATGGTATACTGTGCATGATAACTAAGATTGGGTGACACATTTAAAAAGGAAAAAGGCTTTACACAGAAAAAGTGCTTAGTACAGGGTGAGGTGAGCAAATGAAAAACATCACCTAATTTATTTATTCTGAAGCCCTGTAAATCAGATTCTAATGCTAATGAGTTTTAAATTTACAGAAATCAAATCTTCAAGCTGTTTGAGCTCTTATTTTAACTCTGTGTCAAATGGCATACTCCTTTAGGAGACTTAAAAAAAAAAAAAAAGCTTTAACAACATTATATTAAACAAAGAATAACTATTAAAATTTTCTTCTTGTTTCAGAGTTAACAGCTTACTTGCTCCAGAAAAGAGAAAATAATGGAAGCAAAGGAAGACCATCATCCTTGTTTTAATTATTTGCACTGCTGTATCTTCATAGGTAAAATAAAATAAATGGTTGCTAGGTCCAATAATGTTGACAGCTACAGAATGTGAAGACAAATAATGGGACTAAAAACCTACTTCTTCAGCTGAGTTTTGCTTGTCCTTAGGGGCTTAAGTAAATTAGATATGTACTAGGCCCTTCCTTTTCTTATGCCCATTCTCTCTATGCTCCTTTCCAAACACCAATGAAGAAATCTGCCTTGATCTTTTCATATAATATGCAGCTATATGCACTTTCTTACATAAACATTTGCAATTCACCAAGGAGAATGTGAGATGCATGTTGCATGCTTATCAAGCGCCAGAAGAACTTTACAGATTACTGCCTGCCTCAGGATTCCAGTTCCCTGGTGCTTATGCATAAACAATGGATTTATGCAAACATTGTAACATTTTCAAACAGACTGTGACATGAGTCGTTCCTAGTTCATATAAGGTTCAGATATGCAGACTATTTTCTGCTAGTACTAGATCATTCATCTCATTGAGTTTAAAATATATCATCTCAGCTTATAATGCTGTCAGTATAAAATGTCATAATGTGGTACTCAATTTGAACAGCAAGATGGATATTAATCTCAAAGGTTCTGTGCACTGCTGGGTGGAATTGCGCGAGGTGCAGCTGCATTAGTCTGTTTGTTTAGTAGTCTTTGTGTCACACACAATATGCGTAGGTGGTAAACATTTTGTTATATTATATACACTCTACAAATTCTCCTTGATAGCCCCAGTGGTATAATATGCATTATAACTTAAACCTGATGATATATTTAGAAAGAAAAAAAAGCCTTTACAAAGAACAGCCTCACTGAAGTATAATGATAACATGCCTATTTACATAATGATAATGCACATATTTACTGCCAAGCATGTTTGTTTTGCATTAGTGTTTATGGCAAGGCATTGGGAATTAAAGAATTATGAAAGGGAGGTTTTCTAGTCTCCATTACTCTAGTAGGGTGGTTATTGGCATTGAGCAAAGAAATGGAAACACTCATATTTGAAGTAGTGAAAAAAAATGAACAATGCTAGTTGTTAAGTTCACATTGTTTATGAGTACAAATTAACATGTGCCCAAACTCTTCACTTTTTTCCTAATTGTGAGACATGCGGTCTTCTAAAACAAGTAAAAACTTTAGCATGGATTTTTTTTGGCAGCAAGCATCAAAAATTAAATACATAAAAAACATCTCTGTTGGTCGTATGCATTCTTAACAAACATGTGTTTAAGGAAAACCACCACTGGAATCATCTACTCCAAGATGTGAAAACATTTTTGCTTTTGCATCCAAAGCTGTGAATTTATTTATATGTCGATGAAAGCCAGGAACCTTGCACTTAAAAAAAAAAAAAAAAAAAGTTAAGAGATGTTGTTTTGTGATCTGTCATATGTTTTTCTGAACTTTTTATAAGAGAAAGGAGTCTCCGAAGAGCCTCACTCCTTTAACAAAGGCATGTCCCAGTTTATTAAAAAATCATACACAACAGGACTGCTTGCCAGGTTTTATAGTCCTAATGGAAATTTGGTCCAGAGCACAAAAATTATCTGGAAAAATGCCTGAAATTTCCCTGTCGCAGATGTTTCAACAGAAGGTGCTTGCATGCCATTCGTTAATACGGCGCCATACGGGACTCAGTGTGACCACTGCAATATAACCAGTAAGTAACACACGCAGCGTGCGCCGGGCGCGCCAAATTCTCCGTCTGTTGTGTGGGACTCGTATCCCATGGATTGAGACGTACCTTGATGAAACTGCATTGTCATGGAATGATAATATTTGTGGATCACCATGCACAGAAAACATCCTATTGAGAATGTGGGAGGTCCGTTGAAAGATTCAGAGCGTTTCTTGGCATTGTGGTTGGTTAGAATGGATGTGAATATGAGTGTTTAAAGAGTCCTTTTTCCCGTCATGTGCCGATTTACAGGCGTAACTCCATAGAGAGAAAATTGCTTTTTCAAAGAATATTAGTTTGGGGTAACATAATTAAAAGCCCATGTGGAAGTTGTTTCATCTGTATATATATGGAAGGCAAATGTACAGGCTGCCTTAGTTTATTCTTTGCTTTAAAATATGTGTGAGGGAAGTGACTCAATGCACACTCTCTGAAATAAAAGAAATGTATTCATCCTTGCAGAGGCTGATAATAAAAATAGAGGCACGTCTAGGATGCTACTCACATATACTGCATTTTTCTACTGAACCCAGATCGTTCTTGCTGGATAAGACTATCTGAAGCAACACTGTTATCCATTCTAAGGAGCAGATTTGCAGCTGCCCAGTACATATTCCATACTCAAAAACAGCTGCTACCTCGTGAAAATAATGTGCTTAATTCCGGGTTACTACAGGATGGGGAGACAGTTGGAAAGAGGGCAGAAAAATCATTTATGCTGTACCTCTTGGTCATCGAGGGTGCTGAAGAGATGTAAACACATAGTCATTGTATTTTTTTGTGGTTCTTAAAAGTGTTACTTGGCTAAACAGAAAGAGCTAAAATATCCTACAGTTCTGTAACCCTGTTATGACACCCATATTCTCTTAATATATCTGGAAGCCTCACATCATCAGAGTGACCCAGGCTGCTCTCAAACTCTGAGAAGCTCTATGCTTAAGTTGCATTGTTACTTTCAAAACGATTGTTAATGTATTTGACTATGCTACTTCATTCACATCTTAGGATGCTTTTGAGGGAAAGATATTTACATGTTTTACTAAAATACTTTCTTTTCTCTTTTTTGGGGAAAAAGAAAATAAATTTTACGTATTTTACTATCTTAATCAATTTAATATCTCCATAAAGAAATTAATGTTTATAGTCAGCAAAAGATTCTCAAAATTTTCCTTAGATTCTTTCTTCTCTTTACAAAGATGTTGACATTAATACTAAGCATTTTTGCAATGGAGTAGGAGGTGGAGATATTCTTTTTACCACTTTCCTTAAATAAAATAAGTTATTACTTATTGTTAGCAATTAAAATAGTTATTTTCTCAGTGTGTTCACGTTATATACATACTTTTAAGATATGTTTTCTTTTTTGATCTTTGCATTAACCTGTTAAATATTCCCAGTTATTGATAAGAAAACTGAGACTCAGTACTGTTAAGAGGCTTGTTTAGAACCATACATCCTATTATTGTTGTTTCCAGGTCTTGGACATGGAGCTTCTAACTCCAGACTCTGGGCTTTTTTCATTGGATTATAAAATCATTCAACATAATTCATACTTCAAACCCTGATATCAGTTACTATCAAAGCACAGCCAATGCACAACTCAGCCACAAAATCAAGGATTTCTGCAGGTCCATTCAGAATGGTATTGTTATAATTTAAAGCCGTTGTCTATATTGACAACTTAGGGTGTAATTGTCTAAATTTCTATTTCTGACATTTTATTTATAAGTCCATAGATGATACATTGAGGCACACGATTCTTCAAAATTACTTCGCTAGTTAAGCGTATATATTTGTATATTTTTAAGTATACACATATTTGTATATTCTAGTATTTACTGAAATATTTTTGAGAGAAAGTGATAAATGTGACCTACAAATCTTTTGACTTCATGGAAGATGCCCACAGTCCAGGGTAGTCTGAGGGCCACTTGGCTAAACAAAAGTCAATGAAAACCCAAGACATTAATTTGTAGCTATGAAATTCTGCCTCAATATAAGCACATATCACTCATTTGTCTTTTTTATAGGGAAGAAAAATGCTTTTTTCTTTTAAATCCCATAAGTTTACTTTTATTTGGAAAGCTCTTATCTTCTCCAAATCACTCTGAAAATTCAAGTGCTGGTGTACTGCACTCCAATACGGAAAAGAACAAAGTTTCTCTGTGTGATGATCCTTTAGTTAGAAATACTATGTATTGTACCCCAGGAAAACATTCCTCTTCCTGGGGTACAATAATACATAGCATGTTATAACATTGCTGGAAACTACTGGTTAGGAATAGCAAATTGTATGCTGGTGATTCTTATTAAGACCAACTTGAAAATTCTTCTCTCTGCAGTAGCTCTTCACAGGGAGGAAGGGAGATATTTCTCTGTTTGCAAGTGAAGCTGAACCAAATGATAACATGCTGTTAGATAATATGCCCTTCCAGACACTGATCAAGTTAACTTTTTCCTCAATTCAAAACGGTGTATTCTTTGAAGCTATGCTGCTATCACTCAATATTAATTTTAATGTATATTTTAATGTATATTTACTAATCTCCACAATTCAGCTCAGTCTCTGTCAGTTTTCTTTACGTTCAGGTAGATTAAAATATTCCTAAATGCTGCCTCCTTGGAAGATTCCTGAAAGAGTGTAAGCCTTCCCAGGAGCTATTGGTCAACGTTAAACAATCAACAGACTTCTAAAGTAATTCCACATAGTGATGCCCACTGGCTAAGCCCTGCAGTGAGAGATGCTACCAGCTGTGTTTCTGATGGATGAGAGCTGCTTCATGTTTTTATTCCTAAATGGATTTGTTTAATATTTTAACATTTTTATGGTCACATGTTTTATTTTATTTTCTTTCTTCAGTCTGCTGCTCTCTCCTCTACTCCGTCTCTCTGTCAGTCATCATGGTCAGCCTCTGTGCGTTCCATTTGGGTTGGTTTGCCTGTTAAGTCAGCTTCAGAATGTTAGCTGGCTCTCAAAACACTTCGTTCGCTACCAGAGAGTGGTTCAATCATCATCCTCTCAATTTGAAACTAGGTAAGATTTAAGTCCTTGGTGTTGATAACAGCATATCAGTGCCCACTAGAAAAGGGAAATTGAGTAAAAAATCCAAAGTTAACCTAGAAAAGGAAACATGACTCAAACTGTTGGCCCAAACCAAAGTTAAAAATAGTTACTGAGCCTCCTCATATATTTGACTCTTTGGTAATATGGCATGTCCTGCTTTTAGCCGAAAGAATTAACTGTACCCTCTCTGTTTCTTCACCTTTTCAGTGCTTGTCCTTTTCCTGCTTCAGAAAGCCTAGACCTTCATTCTTATTCCATTGCTAAAAACACTGAGGCACAAGGAAAGAGAATGGACTTGCTTATGGTACCACACCTATACGTGGCTGTCAAATACAATATTCTGACTTGAAACGCATCTGGTACTACACAACAAGGACCCCTCTCTCTTGCACAAAGGGCATGTCATGTTCAAGCGTCTTTAGGTGTTGAATCTCATGCCAGTATCCCCCTTCCTCAGGGCTACCAACTGCTTTGAAAAGGCTGTTTGAATGTTCTGTGGCCTCTCCAGCACATACCAGAGAGTGAGGAGAAAAAAAAATGTATATGCTTGCTGAAGATTCTAGAGCATTTTGAGCAGATTAGGGGGTGTGGACTAGAAGCAGTGAAAACAGAGGAAGCTGGAGGATTTTAAAAGGAAAAAAAGGTATGAGGTCATAAAATGTTGATTAGGGTGGTCAATGGATATCCAAGAGGATGGAAAGAGAGGCCCTTGGAAGAATAGTTGACAAGACAGAGAATGGATAAGGCTGCTCCATGAAGAGAACAGGGTGCAGGAGAAAGAGGTGAGGGCTGAATTCTGACCACCTGGGATCCTGTTATAAGGTGAGAATTTCTTCATTGACACGAATGTCCTCTTGGTGATGACCTCATCCCTACTGTGGCAATTGAGTGGCTTTCCTTTCTTGCTTGTATTCTGTTGACTGTGTAAACGATAATTTGTTTCAGGTACAGGGGCACAGGGAAAGGCATTTGTTAGCTACCCTGTTTGATAATAAGCCTCAGTAGGTATAATGTGAACATGCAGATCTCCCATTTCTTCTTTACTTTTTATTTCTCTAAATAGCATTTAAAGAAGTATATTAACGAGGCATTCCTCTAAGTATGTCCAATGTTTTCACAAATGCCACCCCCGGCACAAAAGGACTGATCGGAAGATTCAGGCTGTGATTGACACGAACACTCCTGAGCTGAAAGATTTTTTTTTTTTTTTCACTTGGAATCTCATGTGTTTCTTTTCACGGTTAAGCAGTGCGTGTTGTATTTCCCCATTAGGCTACCAGGTATATGATTATAATTATGAAAAGTAGTTCATAAAATATTTTAGTATTTCAAAACAAAAGATATTGAGTAATTCCCATGTTAACAAGTGGGGAAATGAATACCTCATAATTGAAATCTTCAGAAACAGGTGGGCAGACAAGATTTTTGACTTTTATCATTGATTTAAAGTTACATTTTGAAGATTACAGAAATTGCTAGTCCTTTGGTAACACAGTTTCCCTTTAGGAAAGTTTAAATCTAATTGCTCTGCAGATGTTTAAGAATGACTATCCATTGATAAATTGCTATCTTTGGTGAAAAAATAGTGTAAGATTAAAATGTAGTGTGATGGTCCTGGATGGGCTTTCTTAATTCTGATTTTTAATTTGACTTTGAGAATTCTGTTTCTTTGTTTCCTTCACACTCTTCGGAAAGAACATAGCTCATTAGAATTACCGCATGTGGTCTTTGCAGAGATTATTTTAGCAAGGGTGATTTAGTGCATTAACCCTTTGATTCTGATCACATCAGCAATAAGAGGGACTAGTTACATAAATGTTAATGAATGCATATTCATGGCAGAGAACTAAGGAATTGATAATGGCCCTTAGATATAAGAATTAGCTTTCAGTTATCAGATTGATGCAAAATAAGATCATTTTTAGGGACTAAAGAAATGACAGAAGGTTTGGCCGTTTTGTTTTCACATGTCAGGATGGTGAGGCCCTTAGGCATTTTTTTCTGACTGTACATGTGGTTTAGGGAATGCACTTCAGTCATGCAGACTTCGGCACAAACCCCAGCTCTGCCGTCCACTAACTTAGATCTGCTATTAGAATTCTGTGTGCCTCAGTTTCCTCATCTATAACAAAGAAATAAGATGCTATCCCACACAGATGTTGTACGTATTAAACAATATAAAATGAGGTATACAGTTAGGGACACAAGGAACATTATTTCCCACTGTCGCTTACTTTGTAATCTTATATATCCTTCTACCTCTTGGTGAGGGAGTAGCTTATCGGGTTGAAAGGATGTGGAAAAGTGCCAGGGACAGAACATCAGCCTGGAACACCTAGAGCAGTGTCACACAGCACTCGCTAAAAGTTTCGTGAATAAAAGAGTTGACAAACAAGCAAACAGAAAAGTCTTATTCTCCTTCCCTGTATAGTTTATCATTAATAATAAAACTTCATTTATAGGTATTTGTTACATGGTATGTACTTTATTCTTTTTGTTACATTAGTTCCTTCAAAACAACCTAATAGCATTTGTATTCCCATTTTACATATGGGGAAACTGAGGCTAAGAGAGGCACGTTTTCCCAGAACACAGAGTGAGTAAGGAGCAGAACTAATAATTATTTCAGGTGTGCTTGCTTCAGGGCACAAGCTCATAAACACTACACTACTCTGCATTTTCTTCTTGATTAAATAGCTGCTTTCAAGTCAGCTATTCTGGCCACATGACCCCCTTGGGATGCTTCCCTAATCCTCTGCAGGGAATCTGACCACCAGTTTAAGATACAATGCCAGAGGGGTTCCAATTTAAATGTCAGAGCCTTCCACCCTTGCCCACAGGTGACAGCATTTTGGAGGTGTTTTAAAGATAATCAAAAGATCTGTACTACACAACACTTTGTCTGTTATATAATTTCCTCACCTTTTACCATTTCTACTGTAACCAACAGAACATGGTCTCCCTTCTTTAAAGCTTGTATGATTCACCTAAGACCTTCCATCCACAGAAATGCCTTAGTTTTCTTCTAACAGGTGGCTGATCACAAATCCTGCTTTAGCCAAACAAAACATTAGATGACTGTTATTCTTGGAAAACCATGGTAAAGCCCAGAACCATAATTGCCTGCCAGGTAACATGGCATAGTAAAAATAACATAACGATGTGCTTGCCTTGTTAAAGCATCCCTTGTAGACTTGATCTGAATCCACTGGTCTTGTTGCTGGCAAAGTATGTAGCAGCAATAAAATGCTATCAATACCAATCATTGTGAAATGGACTCAGAAGGCTGAACACCAAGAGAACTTTCTAACTGGCTATTAATGATGTCATAATGAGTGCAAGCCCAATATATTAGACATGTGAATGTGACCTATTTTCTTTTTTTTTTTTTTGCCTTAAACATTTTCCATTCCATTTGAGCAGCAAAGGTCTTAATTATATTTACAGCTTTTCCCTCCCTGGGTTTCACATCATTCTCTAAAATCGAATTCACTGGGTGTTTCATCTTCAAAAGTATAAACCAAAGAGTTACTCGATTTCTTGTCAAGAATGGACTAATACGGCTCAAATCTGAGTCGATTTATGGACTGTCTTAAAAGAACATATATTTGTGCGTTGCTTTTTCTATTAAGTAATTTTACAGAACAAATTGAAAGTCATTTCAAACATAAACGCAATGTAGACAAATAAGTTGTTCATGTGTAAACAAAGAGAATGAATGCATACAAAATATGCATTAGCTTAGCGAGGTATAGAATTTAGAAGGCTTGAGGCCAAGTAATGCCTTTGAACTAGGGTTTTCAGGTAAAATACAGGATTCTGTAATTTATCTGGTAAACAGAAAATAGTTTTAGAACAAGTATGACCCAAATATTGCACAGGGCACACTTATGCTACAAAATTATTCATTGTTTATCTGGTATTCACATTTAACCGGGCATCCGTATTTTTATTTGCTAAACCTGGCAACCGTACTCTGAGCTTTAGTGTATTTTCACTGGTAAAATAAGACAATAATACGTAGATATCTCATCTGGCTGTTAAGATAATCAAATGGGGTACAGTGAAAGCATATCATGAACCTTTTTTGACTTAAACATATTCAGCTCTATGCCTATCCCCTGATATCTCCAAAAAAGAAAGAGAGAGGGAATCAAAGTCAGAGAGAGAGATAAACAGAGACTGCAACATGGAGAGGGAGATGTGAAACAGCATGGACCGTCCACCCAGCCCTCCAGTGCCTGAGCACATGCCAGGGGTGAGAGTGACATGGGAGGCTGTTTCTGCTCGGTCCTCTGTCTCCCTGAGGCTGCTCCTCATAATGTGGGCACCTGATGGTGCAAGAGTGTGATTCTAGTGTTTAAAGATACTTATTTTTTATGCAACATGGTCCCTAAATGCAAGCCAACTGCTTCATCTGGAGCTCAACCAAAGAAACAGTGATCTGTTCCAATGGCAGAAGAAAAAGAAATCTTTGGACTTATTGGGAAATAGTATGTTGATATAGAATGTGGCACTTCCTAAGAGATTTTTAAAGGTAATTTCACAGTAGACAATCTTCATCTTACATATTGGTTTGAAGGCCCAATCTCCATGTAAGATGAAGTTCCACTGTAATTGATGTAAAAAGTGTTTTGTACATGATAAGGTAGTAAACTGATATAAGGCATCACTATTTTTATATTCCTCTTCTTTTACTTCCTATATTTTTACGTTTTTATTATCACCAAATAAAGTGATGTTTAAGTTTTTGAGAGTTTGCCAGAGAATTTTAAATAAATGGGAGACAATTTGAAGACAAAAAAAATTCGAAGATAACTATGATTTGACTACTTAGGACTAATGTCTTAGAACAATAAAGGAGTAAATGCATGTGGTTTAACATCTTAAAGGAAAAAACAACTTAGAAGCAATGAGATGACTAACTATAAGTACTAGACACAATTACTGCACAATGAGAATACTTCTTTATAATGAAATTATGGGATATGAGGGTTTGTTGAAATGATTGGAGAAAGAGTAAATCTTAGAAAAAGAAATGTCCTGGAACTTCTTGCACATCTTGTACATTGTAGAACAGTCCTTCATGGGTTGTGATAAGAGCCAAAGAAGTTCAGTCATTTAAAAATAAACT
This sequence comes from Physeter macrocephalus, assembly GCF_002837175.3. Taxonomy (NCBI): domain Eukaryota; kingdom Metazoa; phylum Chordata; class Mammalia; order Artiodactyla; family Physeteridae; genus Physeter; species Physeter macrocephalus. Next base: position 43,615,258 of record NC_041228.1, read on the forward strand.
AATTAAACACTTAAAAATATGCTATAGAGAATTACCCTGCCCTAGCAAGATGAAAGGTCAGCCAATCTAAATGACCTTGCTTTGCCTAATTATTGTGAGAGTTTTTACTACGTATCTGCTAATGTATATCAACTGAATAATTCATTCAGATTAGAACGGTGCTGGGCAAGATGGTAAGTACTTGTGATGATGATGATCATCACTTTCACAGCTTATTACAGTTATTTGAATATTATTCCATATTCAATATATGCAATCAACTCTAAGCTCCTTGATTGAGGGATCATTTAGCTCTTTATTCTCCCCAGTAGCCAGCTGAATGTTTTCATCCTCACTCTTATGGGGCGGTATTATTTGTATCTTTATTTTTAAAGCTGGGGAAATTGAGGCATTAAGAGGTTAAGTCACTCTTCGGGGCCTCATAGCTGGGACGTGATGTAGACAATCTAGCTCCAGATACTAAGTGGTCCACCCCTTGTGCTGTACGCCTTTTCCATAGTCATATAAAGAATGTTCTCAGAGTTCTTGGACAGGGGGACAAGAAATGCACATCAAGCAGGATTGGGTAAGACTTCCTAAGAAGATGAGCTAAGACTGGAAAGATGAGCCACACTGTAGAGGTAGAATTCCACAGACAGGGTAGGAAGGTTATTTAGAGAAGAAGAAATACTCTAGGTAAAGAGGAATAAGCCCGCTTGAGAAAGACAAATGGGCTCACAGAGCTGTAAGCTGTGAGGACAGCGTGGTGTTAGAGGAAAGGATCCAGGATGACTTTCTGTGACTATTTGATCATGAGTTGTGGGAGTATCACTGCTCAAGATGAGCCAAAGAGATAAGAGGATCCAGATGGTGAACATGGGATGGAGAACTACTGGCATGGTTGGGGCAGGGGGTGGGTGGGGTTGAAGAGGTCACAGGAGGAGCAGTAGAGGGTAGGGTGGAGGTTAAGGCTCTAAAAGCACCCTTTCTTCTTCTACCAGCACTTCAGTCTGGAACATGTCAAGTTGAATTTGCTGAAAGGTCTTCTTATGTATGTGTGTATATATGTATATATATATTGGAATGCAGGTCTCAAATGCAGAGAAACAGTCATCGCTGTGGAAGCAGATTTTTCAAGTCATCCAAGAGTACAAGGCTCAGGAGAACATACATAGAATTGCCTCAGAATAGAAGGAGAGTGAGAGAGAAAGAGAGCTGAGAGTAGGACACTGGATTAAGCATACATTTGAAGTGTGGGAATAGTAAAGACAGGGAGTGGTCAGGAAAGTGGCTAGTTTCTAGAAAGTCCCTTTTATTTGACATAAGTAAAAATTACGGGTTAGGAAATGAGCACTTTGTTTTTTAAATGAAACAGTGTTCCCTTCCATTCCATTTTTCTACCAAAAGACATAGATGATACACACACACACACACACACACACACACACACACACACACACACACCACCTTTGCTAAAAGCATTCTGTTCTTCATTCTATTTAGGAAATAAATACTTCCAAGAGCTGTATAGAAAGACTGTTAGGAATGAAAAACCAAAATGGATTTCAAGAGCACATTTGGTCCATCTCCTTGCCAGTAGGGACATTTCCTAAATCATCCAAAGAAGAAAATTCTCAATTCTATTTTTAAAATATCTCCACAGATGGCAATTCCATAAGCTTTCCTGCTAATTTGCTCCAGTGTTTAATCAGCCTAACACACAAAGTTCTTCTTTACATCTAACTCAATGCTTTCTTGCTATAATGTAGAATCTATTTCCTCCTCAGAGGTGGAATTGTAAAAGAATCTAATAACCCAAAAAATCCACAAGTCAAATGTTCTAAATCTTAATGGTTAGTAAGATGCATGTGATAATTTGTATCTCTTGTCAATAGCATGTAGCTTAGTCCCAATGAAAAATGAAGGCCTCTACTTTTAAATTTACTACTAGTAGACAATGATTAAATAAATATTTAAATGTGCTTTTGCTCTGAATAGAAATAACATGTGGAGAAAACCTCTTTAGAGTTACTGAACCAAAGCGTTTCCTAAGAAAATTCTCCATCTGAGAATTTTAATGAGTCTTTTAGGGGAACCTCTGTAAGGCTTTTATCTATGGTATGTGTGATAAAGTACAAAATCTTCAAATGCCCATAGGTTTTTTTATAACATTATGAACATTATTTTTCAATTATTCTCCTTCCTACATAATGTCATTGGACAAGTTGCTTATTCTTCAAGCCAGAAACCTACATAAGAGTGAATTTGAACTTTCTAGACTAATACCCTCAGGCAGTGATGAAAGAGATCTAATGAAAAAGCTAAAAAAGAGCAGCAAGAGAAAACTTTATTTTTTAAATTTTATTTCTGACATTGGTTTTGGGCCAACCATGTGTGTTCAATACTATGTAATACTACATTTACCGCAGAGATATGGCTAAGAAAGGAACAAACATCCTCATTAAGGATGTAGTTGAAATAAAGTTGCAAAGCAAAGTTTTTAAAGCCTTCCCAGTCCTTTCCATTGCTCCAATAAACACCCACAGCGATTTCCTGGGAGTTGCACTACGCTGGGCCCCCAGGATCACAGGGGCCAAAGGGGAGATGGCCACATCAAAGTCAGAGACACATGGTCAAGGACTAGTGCCAAGACCTTCTCTCATAGATGGAAACCAATCAAAGAGAATAAATACAAGGAAGCAAAACATTAGCTCAAATGTATTTGGAGATCAACTCCCAATATTTTTTAAAAGGACCATGAAGAGTACTACTTCAATGAATATTGAGAAGTATTATCAGTTCTCACAAAGCTACAAAGAAAAATCTGTCCTCTCACTTTCATGAAGGATGCACAGCTATGCTATGCTAGTCTTCACACACAGGTCTAATCGCTAGAAAACATGCTCTTGCATCTGCCTGGAATTTTCTTCCCATTCTCAGCTTTCTCTTCCCTTGCTTAACACTTTAGTTTTTTAAGACTCATCTTAGAAGACATTTACTCAGAAGAAGTTGTTCTTGACCTTCTTAACAGAGTGAGATGATCCTGCTCTTTATTCTCCAGCTACTCCCCATATTTAACCCATCCTGAGATGAATTACATTATATTTTAACTGTTCTATCCCTTGTTCATCTCTCCTACCTGATGTTAAGGGCAGGAGAGAGCCTTCCTCTTAATCAAGCCTGCATATCCAGTGGCTAGCACATTGTATTCATAAAGGATGTCAAATATGTGAAAATCAAATAAATGTATATATGGCTGCCAGTGTCTTCTCTGCTACTCTATTTATTGATGTCTTTCAACTAGGTCAGTGCTATGAACTGAAGTATTTCCCCCCACCAAAATTCATATATTGAAGCCTCAACCCCCCAGTACCTCAGAATGTGACTGTATTTGAAGTCAGGGTCTTTAAAGAAGTGACTAACTTACAATGAGGCCATTAGGGTGGGTACTAATCCAACCTGACTGATATCCTTATGAGAGATACCAGGGCACACATGTACTGAGACACAGCCATGTGAGGACATAGAAAGAAAGCAACCATCTGCAAGCCAAGGAGAGAGGCCTCAGAACCAACATCTTGGTCTTGAAGTTCTAGCCTCCAGAATTGTGATAAAATAAATTTCTGTCATTTAGGCCACCCAGTCTGTGATATTTTGCTGTGGCAACCCTGCGAACTCATAAGCAATCAGCATATCCTCCTGTCTGGTCCATAGTAGCCCACACTTCCCCTTTTGTTCTGCTAGTCACATTTATAATATCTTGATCAAAACTCTCTTCTCTACTTGGGTCCTCATGAGGAAAACAGAAACCATTTTAGGTCTTTCAAAGAGAGGGAATTTTATACAAAGATTTGATCACACAGATTATGAAAAAGCAAAGTTAAATAGGAGGTGGTGAAGCAACCCAGAATAAGAGGCCACTCCCACTCAAGAGATGGAGAGACACAGGAGGAGGTGGTTTTACCAGAGCCCAGAAACAAGGAGTGTGTGTCTGGGCTTAGGATCATGACTAGCAGGTGTTGGAGTCCATAGGAAAGGCAGCTATCTCCTTAGACAAAGAGTACGAGAAAGAAGCAGGGCTGCCAGCAGTCTCCTTCAAAATTTAGCCAGTGCCTGCTCTTGGAAGAACCAGTCAAAAGTCTTCTGACAAGTTAACCTGGAGGTACAAGCTGAAGGGACTACCCCCCTTCGCCCTCCCACCTCCTGAGGAGCAAAGAAAGGGGAAGGAATGAATGTGAGAGCAAAGAATTAAATGATAGCCACAGTCCACCAGAAAATAAGTAACATGAGGGCTGGAAGTAGGTCTGTCTGGTTCCTGCTTCATCCGCAGCCCACCACCTGACAACGCTGTACGACATATATCAGGTATTTAACAAGGACTTTTAAAATCAGTTTTACCTGAGTGAACTTCCTATTTCTCCTTTACCAAATTCTTTAGCATAATTAATATAGATATTAATATATCTATAAATCCCTACTAGAGTTTAAAATTCCAGAGGCAGAGATTTTATTTTCTGTTTTGTTCACTGATGAAGTGCTGGCACTTAGAACACTCCTGGACAGTAGTAGGCACTCTGTACATATTAGTTGGACCAATGAATAAAAGTTTTGTCTAGTGGAAAGCCCAGCTTATCATCTTCTTGATTAGAGTGTGATTTGTCAGATCATGGACCAGGTGCCTCTCAAAGTTGAGGAAGAAATGGACCTGGTTGCCATCCAGGTAGGTTACAGAGACTTTCCTGCTCTGCCATGATCCTAACAAACAGTGATGGCTGCCTGCGGCCCAAGGAAAGAAGCAACAGCATAAAATCCAAAACCTTGCAAAGCTTCTTAATAAATTTTCATAAGGGATGGAATGCATGGGTGTAGCTGCTAATGTATAAAACCATATCTGAGGGGTGAGGTTCCAATTTGAGATGTAGGGGTTTATCTTAATAGACCAGAAACTTGAAACTTGATAATAGTTATAAAGAATTATAAAGAATGCAGGTTAGATAGATGATTCTCCTAAAAAATATACATACCAATGTGATATAGCGTATGTACTATATAACATATACAAGCTGACCTATATTTAAACCGAAAACAATACACATTACATGTTTTGCACAATTTGCGGGGGGGGGAATCTTATTAGTGAGAGGGAAACCCAGAGAAGAAACATCAGAATGAAGTCATAGGAGGTGAAAGGCTTAGAGACAAAAAGATTGTTTAGCCCACAGAGAAGACTGAGAGGAGAAAAGGAGAAAGTGCCCCTATGAAAAAAAGTTTAAAAGTATGAATATCCAGGGCTTCCCTGGTGGCGCAGTGGTTGGGAGTCCGCCTGCCGATGCAGGGCACACGGGTTCGTGTCCCAGTCCGGGAGGATCCCACATGCCGCGGAGCGGCTGGGCCCGTCCAGTCCGGGAAGATCCCACATGCCGCGGAGCGGCTGGGCCCGTGAGCCATGGCCGCTGAGCCTGCGCGTCCGGAGCCTGTGCTCCGCAACGGGAGAGGCCGCAACAGAGAGAGGCCCGCGTACAGCAAAAAAAAGAAAAAAAGTATGAATATATCCAATGAGAAGATGCCGTAAATCCCTGCTCTATCATTCATTAACCATATGACCTCAGATTTATTCTTTGGACCTCAGTTTTCTCATCTGGAAATGAGGACAGTAATGGCCTCCACCCCACAGGGCATTTGTGAGGATCATGTTAGAGGTCTAGGACCACACTGCATGCAGTAAGCAACACTCAGGGAGGTTAGCAGTGTGTGCAGGCGGTGTCTCCGACGAAGCTGGCAGGGAGAGAAAGAAACTGCATCATGAAAGTGTTAGGTCAGGTGTCAGAATCCCTCAAGGCCAGGTTTGCAGAAAAGATTTACGTAAAGATTTACCTAAAGAATGTGTGAAATATCCTTGTAAGGTGGGGTTGTTCCAGTGCAGTTAGACTTGAAGGCAAGAAGGTAGACTAATTCTCCCCATTTCCCCCCAAATGACCTTTCAAGTTCTCCTTCAGCCTTTACTTCCATAAAACATATAATTGCCCTTTCTGGCAGTTCCTAGAAAAGTGCTTTTCCCAACCCTTCTGGGCTGCCCTGGATGGAATATACACTGGGTTCTCAGAGACTTAACACCCAGCCTTGTGAACATGAGCAAGATTATTCTCTCCCAGCAGCTCTTTTCACGTGTGATAAGCTTGGCAAGTTGCCCTGGTAAGTGTCAAGCCCTGAATGTTTTTGTTTTTGCCCTGGTGGTCCTGAGGAGTTACTGGAATCCTTCTGGGGATCTGTTTTGTATCAAACTGTTGGCCGATAGTGACATTGAAAAGAAACAGGTAGAGACAGAGAGGGAGCTCTGGACTGCATCGCATTTAATTCTGATAGCAGACTCCCTGTCTGCCCTGGCTGCCTCCAAGCTGCCTTTGGTCTCTCTTTGGTTCCTTCACTTTGCGCTTCTCAGTATTACAGGGCAATCTTTTGTGTTCATGTTTCCCCCTTTCGCTCCTCAGAGAGGCTTGTCAGAACTCCTTATCTGCTGATGAATGAAAGGAATTTCTCCTGCGCGGGCGGGATCTGGCTAATGCAGCTCTGGCCAGCACGGCGGGTCACCAAGTTAAGGGAGCACCAAAAGGCAAAGTGCACTGAAAATAACAGAATGGCCGTCGTGCCAGGAAGTGCCATCAGCAGGCATTTTCCTGCAAGCAGAGGGAGGGACGAGAAGAAGAGGTGAGGCTGAAAGAATCAGTCTTGGGGGAGTTTACTCTAACGGGGAGATGCCGCACCAGCTAACATTGACTTTGGCTTTTGCAGCATTCGTTCCACATGGATCTTTGAAAGCATGTGTTTAGGGAGCTTGGCTATATTTTAGAGCCAAATGAGAATCAGAGCTGCTTCTTCACACAGGACTTTTTCATTATTTAAACTGAGATTCATTTTCTTAATTTCCTCCAAACCTCAACCATCTGAAACCTTTTCCAATTACAAAAAGCAAAGGCGATTAAACTGTTGTATCCATTAACATAAACATTCTGTGATGCCGGGTTACGAACCTCTCACAAGGGCCTGCAAGGAGTGATTGCTCATTTAATACACAGGGAGAAACTGAACCAAGGAATCAATGAATGGATCCTCCTTCTTCGGGGAGCTCTGGTATAAATGGCACCATTGTCAACACAAATCCTGAAAAGCAAACTACAAAAGAAGGAAAGAGTGAGAGAGAAGGAGGGAGAAAGGAAGGAAAAAGAGTCACGTAATGTTTATGCTGAACGTGAAGCAAGGGTTGGAGAGGGGAGATGCAAGCACTGGAGGACAGGGATGGGTGGTCATCTGGTGATTCTGCTGAGATGTCCATTATGTCTGTTACATTCTCATGACTACTTTACTAAGCACATGCAAGTTAAGGATGTGCAAGAATATGCCCTTCTTTTTTTTTAAGAATATGCCCTTCTAAATACATTGCAGTGTAGGTGAAAGCTGCTAGGAGTGTAGTATTAGGGCATAGGGCTTAAAGTCAAAAGAGCTAGGTTTAAGTCCCAGCTCAATTTCTTGCTCTGTGACCAGCTTCAATTCACTTAATCATTCTGAACCTTCATATCCTCATCTGCAAAATGTAACTAGGAATAATGGCTACTTTACTTTGTATAGAGGGGCTATATAATTTTTTTTAACTTTAAAGCTGTTCAATCCAATCACTCATTTTCCAGGACTATAGCATGCATATTCTTGATTAAAAAAAAGTTTATTAATTTATTTGAAAAACGAAAAAGGCTGTTCAATAAATCAAACATCTGGAAGGTATAATCCTTACCAATTTTCATTTCAGGAAATAGAAAATTCTTTTCAAAAATTTGTTTAGAAAGAGTTGCTCTTCTAAAGCCAATCATTTTCAGTCTCTTGAAGTGTTGTCAACCAAACAGAATGGAGGAAATATACTTGTATTTCTTCTATTACCTAGTTAGCCTAATAGTCTCATCATGTGATTAAGAATATAATAAGTGAGAGGCAGTCGAACAGGTATCTTATCCTAAAATAAAGTCCATCTATTTCTGCTCATTACATTCAGAATTGTGCCCTTTTGGGGGGGAGGGACGGGCAGGTGACAAAAAGACTGAAGACTCTGGGCTTGTGCTAACTTCCATGCCCCACACCTTTAAATCTGACTCTGCATCCATTAGCAGACTTTGCAGTTACCTGTGTTTTTGTCTCACTGACCCTTTACTCACAATCTGAGGATATGTCTTATTAAAGAAAGAATCTTTCTGATGACCAAGTTGTAAATTTCTTTTTGCTCTTTTCTGTCAACTCTCTCCCTGAAGCCCTGATGCTGGCCCTGGCTCCTTTGGTTATTGTCCTCTGGGATGTCATAAAGATATTTCAACTTGCATCTTTGCCTGTGACTATCTATTTCAGTTCAGCTTTTAGCAGCTTTGAGGGCTTTTGCTGCTTCTTAGTCTCCCAGCCAGGTCTGCTTCACTGAGACAAATACAGCTGTGATACTAGAACTGGCCAGCTCTTCTTTTTCATGATCCACTTTTACAATTAATGTGCTGATAGCCAAAGTGCTCCAGACATTACATGTGACAAAGGTAGCCTATTCTATGGTAAATAATCCATAGTCAATTGAGGGGTACCAAAGAAGACAGATTTTCTTAGATGCATCGAGTCACATAATGTTTATGCTGAAACAGATCTTACAGATCTCTTCCAACCATCTCATTTTACAGACAAGGAAACTGAACTCTAAAGAGAGGAAGAGTCTGGCAGAGGTTGTAGATAAGAGTTATTTATGCTCTTTAGAAGTAAATTTGGTACTTAAACCACTAATTTGAGATAAAACAGATTTTTTTTTACAGGGAAATGAACAGAGGGGAATAAAAAAATTTGGAACCCATATGGCTGAGGAGGAAGTAGAAAATCTTTGTGTGTGTGGTGGGAGGGAAGCATAAGAGGGTAGAGGCAACGAATGCTCAGAAAGGAAGTTCATCAGAAAACAGTTAAGAAGGTAAGAATGAAAGCTAAAGGGTTTCATAGATTAACCAGGGCAGGAACTGAAAGGAAAAATTTTAGAAATTGTGTTGGCTGAACACCTTGAAAAGCCAATGATGAAAAGGATATTTCTAGGGATAAGGAAAAGAAAGATCTAGAGAAAAGCTCAGGGTGTTAAGGATGGCTTAAAAGAATAATTTGGGTGAAATCTTGGAAATGGCTGCTCTTTCCTTAAGGGAATTAGAGGTATCAGAGACACAGCTTAACGTGGTAAAGAAATAGTGTGGGAATAGGCTGTAATCAGACTTCTTTAAACAAGGCAGAGATAACTATGCATGATTTGCTGACCTGTGACAATGTGAAATCCAAACTTCCACACTCACAGATTAAGGTAAATCTTACAGCCTAAATGACTGCTGAGTGTGAGATTTTGATGACCACACTCTTTTGTGTAGATTGTGTTTTTCACTCTATTGAGTTGTTGGAGTTTATAGTCAATAGCAAATTTGACAACAATAAAGAATCATTCAAGCGTTTCCTGTAAGTGAAAACAACGTCAACAATTGGTGGTCTCAATCTGCTTTTAAATAATGTCAGAAACAAGGAACTATGGCAACTTCAAGGTCATGTTGACAATGCTGTTGCCTAGCCTGCTTCATAGGATATGTATGCTTTGGGGAAAGAATGTACAGAAATCAGCTATGCTTCTTATTGACTGTGGGGTTCCTAGATCTTATAAAACCTTCTCAAGAGTAGGTGTGTGAAGAAACATATGTTTATTATTATGCAAATGTCCAATAACTATTTCTGGAGTCTCTACATTTTATAGGGGACCACAGAGTATCCAAATATAATTAAGTAAACTTGGATGAGTTTACTGCTGCCTTATAGATTGTAGCTATATGTACCAAATAGCAGCTTAGAGTACAGAGCTGCCTTCTACCTCAACATGGCAACTCTGGGGATTTTTGGATAAAGCAGGATCACCATGTAGGTGAGGTTGCTAATTTAGTCCTCAGATATAATTTCTAAAAAACAAAGCAAAGAAAAAATAGAAATAAAGAATCTAATAGGTAAGATCATATCACCACAAATTATAGACATAAGAAGCAATTTTTAGAAAGAAGAATTTCATCCATAATGATATGTTAAAATCTCTACAAAACAAAGTCAGCAAAACAAGGGAAAAGATAGGCTAGAGATATGAAGATGAATTATTCAGATTTACCAAGTGTCACTCAAGCTGTTCTGTTTTGAAGATTCACTTATTAATTTATTCATTTAGTTAATCTTATTAAATATCTGCAAGGTGTTTGATAGGACAATGTGTTTGGCCTCAAGAAAGCTAAAAATCTGGCAGCAAAAACTCTTTTCACATAAATATCTATGGTACAATACATGTTGCAATGAGGTTGTAATCAACACAGAGAAGAGGAAGTAAGGTGAGAGCCATCCCATAAGCAAGTGACATTTAAAGTGGGACTTAGAGAGCAGAATATTTGCAAGTCAAAAGAGGAAGGACATTCCAAAGAGGTAATAGCTCCTACAAACTCATAAAGGTATAATAGCATATTTCCACTCACATATACATGAAAACTTAAGACGACAGAGATTCCACTAAAAATTGATGGGGATAATGTGACTATTCAATAAATGCTGCTAAGAAATGAAATATCCCTGTGGGGGGGGGAAAAATTAACCCCTACACACACTATACACAAAAAAGTAAATTCTGATGGATAAAAAACATGAAAAGTTTAGAAGAAAGTATTTTAAAATATATTTATACCTTGAGATAGAGTAAAATACTAATGCACACTCTACTGAAGAACATATAACACTGACTATATTCAAATTTAAACCAGTGTTACACAAAAGACACCATAAACACTGTGTCTCCACAGATACTCTACAGTGGGAGAAAGCTTTTGCAAAGTATATAACAAAACAAGTTACTATCCAAAAATGTTAAAGATGCTTACAAATGAGAAAACCACACATACACACACACACACACACACACACACACACACACACACACACACAGACACTCCTCAACAGAAAAATAAGTAGAGGGTATAAATAGGCAATTCACAGAAAAGGGAAAAAATTGTCCTAGAAACATATGAAAGTTTGCCTAGCCTCCCTCATAATCTGGGAAAACCACAATTAGATATAATTTCAGACACAGTTTGGCAAAACATAAAACGTTTGATAGCAGATGTGAGCAAGAATACAGAACAGTGGAACTCTCATACATTGTGATGAAAATAAAAATCATTTTGGGAGCAACCTTGGCAATATCTAGAAAAACTGAAGATATATATCTTCTTTATCTCATCGACTTCACTCCTCAATATGTAATACAGCAAGCTCTAGTGGCTACGCCCAAGGAGATGTGTAAAGAATGCCGACTGAAGCATTTTTGGTTAAAATGAAAAGCTAAAACAAACAGACAAAATGTAAAACATAAGCGTCTATTGACAACAGAAAGTGTATGCCATTAAAAATGAATAAGCCAGACCTATGAGTATCAATGAATAAATCTTAAAAATATGCTAGTGACCAAAAATTAAGTTTCATGTTGATGATGCCATATATGAAGTGTAGAAAGATACAACACAATATTTTTTCTTTATGGAACAAAAGTGTAAAAAGCATGCATAGCTGAAAATAATAAATTAATGCCAAATTAATGATCATGGTATATCTGTGATGTTTTCTTTCTTCAAGAAAAATATTGGAATCAAGGCAGTACTTATATTTGTTAGATGATCCTCTATGATTTTATGTGTGTTCTGTATGCTATATAATGTGGAATCAATGTCCTCAATTATTCATAGGAAGCTCAGGAATCATACAGATGGAAATTTTTCCAAAGACTATGATATTTGCAACAGTCCTGTGATCAGTAGAGAACATTACTCTGTCTACCACAGTGACTGGGTTCCAAGGATGAGTCCCCTGGGAGAGCCAGGTAGATGCTGTAGTGCCTCTTAAAACGTAGCCTCAAAACACATGCAGCATCACTTCCCCCACACTGCTACTTATCAGGGCAATCAAAATGCCCACGTAGCTTCAAGACGAGGGAAAATAGACTCCACATCTTGATGAGGGAGTGCAAGATTCTGGAATCGGATTTGGGAACAGAAATATTGCTCTGAACATTTTTGTAAAATACAACCTTCCACAAACAGTGTCATGGATGAAAACACCAACTCTGATGTCCAAATGCCTGTGGTAAAATCCTGGCTCTTCTACTCAGTAGGAATAGCAGTGTGTCCTTGAGAAAAGCAGCTTTACCAATGTCAAGTGTTTTCATCTGTAAAATGAGGGTAACAATTGCATAATCCCAGAGGATAGTTTTGGGGATTAAATAACCTATGATAGATAAACTATGTAGAATACTTAGCACGATGCCTGGCTCATAGTAAGACCTCAAAAAATGTTACTGCTAACCAGCTGTATGAATTTAGGCAAGTTACTCAATCACTTAGAAATTCAGTTTTTTCATATGTAAAATAGTGATGAGAGTACTTCTCAGGACTGTTTTGAAGATTAAATAAGTTTTAGTATGGTTAAGAGGTAGTAAGCATTAAAGAGCTATTACACATATATCTTCATAATTATATACATTTATACTTAGAATTATATATAACTGTATAAATAATTATAATAATTAAATATGATGGATTATAATTGATCAATCTCCCGAGAAAGCAATATGACACTACAAAAAAAAAAGAATTAAAAGTAATGGACTGTATGTGTAGAGCAATGAAGACTTTCAAAATTATTAAATTTAAGTTTTTAATTAGGTTTTTCCAATATGTACCACAATGGAAAGTATCAACTACAATAGTATTGTGAACATAGCAGTGTAAACTTGTGCACTGATTCCTCAGAAGGGACACGGGGCTGCTGGATGTGGTCTGAGTAGCAATACTGATAAAGGAGCCACAAAGAAAAGAAGAAAAATGGTCACACTGAGGCTTTGATGATCGTTAATCCAGTCCAGGCTGTAAAGGACTCAGAGAACCATGTTTGTCTAAGCTCACTGAACCCAGCCAAGTCTGCTTGGAACAATGCCTTAATTACATTCTGATTAGAATGACACTGCCTAGGAGCAAACTTTAAATTAAGTCATTTTTGTTCTTCAGCGAGACATTCTAATACTGCTGTACATGATGCATATAAGCATATAAAATAAAAGATACCCTGTCTTTAAAATTTCTAAAATGCCTTGTCTTTCTTTTCTAACTAAGGTAGAAAGTTCTTTTTCAAAAATAAGATTGTATATGTTGGGTGAGAGAGCCAGAGTAGGTGGAGGTACACAGCTACTTTAAGACCCTCCAGGGTCAGGGCACTGTGATGTCACCAGCAAATCCACTTCCCGTCAGGTCAGCTTCATGGGCGTGTGACCATGGTCCTGGGCTCAGAAGGACCTGGGCTTCAGGATCCATGTTCAACAGTCACTGTCTTGGAATTATTAAAAATTTTATCTTTGAATTTGTGCTTTGTAAATGGAGTCTGACGGGACAATGGAGCATGGGGTGGGCGGTGCGGGGCCTGGAGCCTCAGCTAACATGTGGTGCAGCCTACTGCTGCCTCCCCACCTCCCTGGTAGGGGTTCTTGGCAGCCCACTCCCCACCCTCTGGGCCTTGAGTCCACCATACTTCACCCTCCTGCCCTGCTACCATTGCCACCCTCAACCAGTGGCAGGGTCGGTAAGTGGGGGAAGGCCCACATTCCACCAGTGCCCTTCACCTCCAGCAAGGGCCTAGGCATGAACATGGGGAGGTTTGGGATTAGGTGTGCCTGCACCTCATAGAGCCTCAGGGCAGGGCATGGAAGTGGTTGTCCTCCCTCGTCCAGGCTTATCAGCACCACGGGGCATTTGACAAGCGACTTGTTGCAGACGAGGGGGTCTCATTCACTCCTGGTCAATGTACCCAGCATGTCCTGCCATGGAGGTTGGAGTCCCTTAGGGTCACCTGTCCCTCATGGCTGGGGGACTGGCATGGAAAAGGGAGATTGACAAGTTGGTCTGGTGACTCAGGCTGAGGCCTCAGCTGCCTGTGAAGGTCTCCACTGACCCTGTTTTGTATTCACCTGCCTAAGGGAGTTTAACTTAACATTAAAAAGTTAATGAAAACACCATAAGAGGTTGAGAGAGAAACCTTGGTAGAAAAGAAAAATGTTAGTACTTTTAGCAGCACTGAATTTTGAACAAGAAATCCCAAACTTCTGTTCTGCACTGGGCCCTGCAAACTATTTAGCCAGCCCTACTTCCCATAGATGATAGAATTTTCTGAGCAGTGGTGGAAGTGAATAACACAGCACAGGGAGCTTGTTCTCCCTACCTTAGAGGAGGAGGTTTCACTGGTCTGAATGGTAATAATTCCTGAGGTAAATCAAATATGGCTTCAATACTGATCTCTACCAGCTTTCTCAAGAGTCCTTTCAATGGCCGCTGGCCAACAGTCTTCAATTAAATTTCCATTCTGATTCATTTCTGTGGTTGGCTCTTGGCACTTTTTTAACTGAAAGCAGACTTGTAATTGGTTATAACTGCATTATGATTTTATGGATTTTTAAGAGTGCTGCTTACTTTTGACTGTTTCTCTTAATTTTTTTCCTTTTTAGTAGCTTTTGTTTATCTTGTCGCAGCAGTGATAATGATATAGTCCATCTCATATGTAGGAGAAGGAGTTAAATTTGAAGAATTCCACAAAATAATCCAGCAACTCCCACGAAATAGTCTACTATTCCTCCATTAAGGGCCTGGATCTTTGATTACAGAGTGGTCGGTCCCTGGTTATCATGAATGGTCTCCTCCTTTAGACTTCAAAGGATAGAGTGTCACGTGAGTTGACTTTCTACAGGATTTTCATCTCAAAATCTATGACCCAGCTGAGTAATAGTGAAATTCCCCTAAAAGGAATTTTCTCCCAGATGTATTATTTTTTGCTCTGCTTGGATTTCCATAAATCAATAAATATCATGAGATATTAAATACCATTCCTTCCACTTGTATTTTAGGTTCTTAAAAGATCTTAGCAAGGTTTGCTTATTAAACCACATGTATTCTTTTTCTTCTTCACAGTATTAGCCATAGGCTTTAATGACAGGGTTGCAAAAGAGTCATACACTTGAACTAAACATGCTGGCAAACTTTATTATTAAACTGCAAATTTTATTTTCAATAACCAATCAGGGGTTGCAATGGAAATGTTAGCAAGCTGCTGGAATAGAAGAAGGAGATCAAGCTGACAGGATTTGCTGGTAGATTAGACATGAGGGACAAGAGAAACAAATGGACATACGGAAGACTCATAAGTGTTAGGCCTGAGCAGCTGAGCTGATGACGGTGCCATTCACTCAGGTGGAGAAAACTGGTAGGAGCTGGTTTGGTGTAGGGCTCTGCTTTAGACTTGATGAGCTTGAGATGTCTGTTAATACTAAGTGGAGAAGTCAAGGACGCAATTAGGACCCAAAAGTCTGAATCAAAATGGAAATCACACTTGAATACATAAATATGTATCTAATAGCATATAGGTTTAATGTAAAGTCCTGAGAGCTGATGAGATCACCTGGGGCCAGATTGCTCTAGAAAAGAACAGTGGGGTCTGTGCCTGTGCTCTGAGGCATCCTAACATCTCACAGAAGAGTGAGCAGAGGTGACTGCGAGGAGCTCTCAGAGAAGTTGGAGGAAAACAGGGAGACTGTCAGGTGACCCAAACCAACAGAAGAGGGTATTCTAAAGAGGGTATGCTCAATTGAGTCAAATCTGAAGAGGAGCGAAGAAAACAGAGGGAAAAGAGGGACCATGGGATGAACTGTATGGCTGTCAGTGCTGACCCTAATGAAAGAAATGGTGGAATGGTGGAAAAGGACCTTGACTGGAAAGGTTGGGCAGAACATATACAGAACTCTTTCAAAAAGTTTTTCTGTTAAGGGGACAAAAAAGTTAATGTTAACTGGCACTGAATTCAAATTGCTTTATCTCATGATACATACTACAAATAAAGGTAGATTTTATGGACTGAGGTGTGTTCCCCAAATTCATATGTTGGAGTCCTAAACTCCAATATGAGTGTATTTGGAAATGGGGTCTTTTAAGGAGGTAATTAAGGTTAAACGAGGTCGCATGAATGAGGCTCTTATCCTATAGAAATGGTGTCCTCGTCTTCATAAGAGGAAGAGGAGATTCGAGAGTTTTCTCTCCCTCTGTGCACACATGAAGGATAGGCCATGAGGACAATGGTGGGAAGGTGAGAATTCTGCAAGCCAGGAAGAGAGGGCTCACCAGACTCAATAATGATGGCACCTTGGTCTTGGACTTCTAGCTTCCAGAACTGTAAGAAAAATGTTGTTTATGCCACCCAGTCTGTAGCCCAAACTGACTAATATATTAGCTCACACAGTATACTTACAAAGCCTTGTTCAAAATTATTTTTAATGGTTTAATATTGCTGAAATATTTTTCACTTTTCTTTTGATCAGTTTCAACCAACTCATCCTCTAGATAGCCTCTATTTCTGCAAATGTACCAATATTTAGCCATTTATTCAGGTCAACATTTTCAGAGCTATCCTTGGTTACTCTCTTTCTCTTATAAACCACATCAAATCCATTTTAAAAAATCACACTGGCTCTACCTTCAAAATCTATTATAAATCTAACCACTTCTTTTCTCCATCACTTCCATTTCTTTAGTTTTAGCTCCTATTATCTGTCAGCTGTGAAACCCTTTTAACTAGTCTCCCATATTCCACTTAAGCACCTCTGCAATCTGTTCTGCTATAGGAACCCAAGTGTATCATCTAAAATATGAACCAAGTCTTGCCTTACTTCTGCTCTCAACATTGAAATGGTTTTTCCTTCTCACAGAATAAAATCCAAAGTTCCTATCATGGACACGAGGCTGCCATAATCTGCCTCTTGGCTATTTCTCTATATCACATAACTATTTTTATATAACAAACAACCTGAAAACTCAGGGACTTAAAACAACACTTATTATTACTTATGTGTCTGTGGCTTGGCCAAGAGTTGACCCGTCCAGGCTGGACTCAACTGGAATTGCTTGACTGGGTGGCTCTTCCCTGCTAGGGATGGGAAGGCCATCCCAAAGCTGCTCCTCTCATAGCAGTAGCAGATGTGCAAGAGGAAAATACACGCAAAGACTTGGAAGGCTTGGATTCAGAACTGGCATATTGTCACTTCTACTTTGTTCTACTGATATGGCTAAATGCATAGTCAAAGCTACTCTCCTTTAGAGGAAGAAATTACAATACCACACAGCACAGGATGTGTATACAGGGAGGAGTAAAGTATTGTGACCAGAAACACCATCTACCACACACTCTGATCCAAATTTCCTGGATTTCTTTCTTTTGCTCACTTGACTTCAAGGCTTGCAATTGCCAATCAAGCTACTATCTCAAGGCCTCTGAACTTGTGCTTCCTTCTTCTTGGGATACTCTTTCTCTAGATTATCATATGACTTTTGTTCATTTAATTCAGGTCTCTGCTAAAATATCATATTCTCAAAGTTCCCCATGATTAGGGGTCAGCAAACTATGACCCACAGGCCAATTCTTGCCCACTGTCTATTTTTATAATTAAGTTTTACTGAAACACAGCCATGCCCATTCATTGACTTATTATCAATGACTGCTTACACACCATAATGACAAAGTTGAGTAGTTAGTTGTGTCAGAAACTATGCCAGAAAGCTTAAAATACTTACTATCTGGCTCTTTCTAGAAAAAGTTTGCCAAATCCCTGCTCCATCCCATTAGCTTGCTTTAGTTTTCTTCTTGATGATTATCACATGACATTAATTTATATTTATTTACCTGTTTATGACTGAGCTCCTTCTCTAGCATATAAGCTTCTCTAGGGAAGAATTTTTTCATATTTACTGCTGTATCGCTAGTTCTAGAAGTGTACCAGGTACTCAAGACTCGTATTCTCATCTCCTTTAAGTCTTTGTGTGAATGCACTTCCCAGCGAGGTCTTTGCTGACAACCATGTCACTCCTAGACCCTCTTCCCCTGCCCTATATATTGTCTTTATTTTATAGAACTTATTGCCTTCTTATATATTGCCTAACTTTCTTAATAACTTTATTGCTAATGTCTGACTCCCCTCAGGAAAATGTAAACATCTCAAGGACAGAAAGCTGTATCTGAAATATTTCCTTGGTTCAGTGCCAGGCATACAAGAACTGCTCAACAAATATCTGTTGAATAATTGAGCAAATGAAGATAACTTATTAGGAATCAAGTTAAAATTTTTTAATTTTAGAGAATAAAATAAATGATATAAGGTAATTTTATTCAGAGTTAAGGGGGGATCCTTGAGACTCTAGTAAGTCCTCCAGCATTCCCATGTAATAAAGCTTCTTTGTCGTAGAACAGATGAGCCTAACAGCATGTGAACCTGGCATGTCTAAGTTGTTAGGACCTTTTTGGAAAGGCATGCTGCCCATCAGCAACAAAGGAGAATGGAAAACAAGCAAATATCCCGTTTAAAGCCCTTCTATTCAGATATCCTTCTTACTAGCTCTCCTCAATTGGCATATTTCAATAAAGAAGAAGAGACTTCCTTTTGTACTCCAAGGTAAAGGAAAATTCTAATTGAATTTCACCCAAGATTTATGTCTCCAGGGGAATAATAAGAAAATATGGGGGAGGTCAGAACACTCTCCTGCCCTTGATAGAATGTAGATAATTATGAGAGTAACTTTTCTGCATCCTCTTTGGTCTCATTCCTCATTCTCAGAGTGAGGAAAGCCAGCTGTGGAGTGAGGACCATTCAGAAAATGAAGATTATTACCTTCAGGAGGCTGGAAGCAGTTCAGGTAATACCTATATATACGCAGATGAGTTGAAATGAAAGGAAGGTTGTCATTCATTTGCAGAGGCTGCAAGGGGGCAATTTCCAGGAGTACCTGCTTGGCGTCTGGATGCCCAGTGGATTCTGCCCATTTCCCAAAGATGAGAAGAAGGGAGGATATACAAAGTCTTGGGTCACACAGTCTAGTGGAATAAATAGCCATTACGTGGGGAAATTATTGACAGCATTTTTATCATTGCTGCTACAGCAGATGCTTCCCATGCCCTGCCACATCCACTTGCCCTTAATGCTCGGAGGTGCAACAAGCCAACTTCCAACTGCCAGCACCTGATCTTCTTTGCCTGAGGGGTTTCTCTAGCTGCAGGAGTCTGCTCAGCCACTGGCACAGACCAGAAGTGCATGGGAATTAACAATTCCCAGGAGCAACCCTTAGCCAATGGATGACAGGAGCTGGTGCATAAATACCCCAGCTCCCTCACCCCCTAGTGGGTTAACACTGGGCTGTGTGTTTGACAAGGACCTCCAGAGTTTTCCCAGTGAGGTCAGGAAACAGTCACCCGCGTTGGTGACATTTATTGGCTGTCT
Organism: Physeter macrocephalus; assembly: GCF_002837175.3. Classification (NCBI taxonomy): domain Eukaryota; kingdom Metazoa; phylum Chordata; class Mammalia; order Artiodactyla; family Physeteridae; genus Physeter; species Physeter macrocephalus. The sequence goes on from NC_041228.1 coordinate 43,634,654, forward strand.
TCACTTCCCTGTCTTACTTCCTCTGCACCCACCCACTCACTTCCCAGATAAGCTACTTGCTCTCAAGTTTTGTGTCAAGGTCTGCTTCTGGGGAAACCCAAATTCAGAAACATACCTACCCAATTCATACTTACCTTTAATTCCCTAGCCTAACTTAAATGTGTGTGATGATCTTTTATTTGTTTCACATATTGGGGGAACATGTTCACCTTGAAAAGCCACATCCTCTCCTTTAGTAGATAAACCTTTGGGAAAATTTAGTATTAACCTTTTAGTAACTTTCTTATTCTTGGTTACAAGTGGACGTGTTATGGCAACCTGAAAGAACTAACAAAATATTAATAGGTACGTTAACATTTAGATTTTTATATAATAAAATATTTTGAGATCTGATACTCCTTTTATAAAACCCAAGCCCTTTATTTCATACATGGAAACACCTTACATGGTATAAAGTTTGGGAAGTGACGTATCCAAGGTTTCACTGCTATTTGGCTTTACAGCTGAAACCACAGGTTAAATTCAGATGTTACTTTAAAATTAATTACTTAATGCCTAGGCTTAAAATTAATTACTTAATGCCTAGGCAAGTGCCCTGTGTTCCTCCTTTCTTCTAGGCTTTCCCAGTTGCACCTGTTTTGACTGTCTTGTAAAGTGTGTATTCCTGCATGGTTTGGGAGAGGGAAGTCTGTCTTGATTTCTGTGGTCTCCATTCTCCTCCTTACAAACAGGAGGGTACTAGCCCCTTAACACGGAACAGGCTTCTTTTTGTAATTTCTATGTTTACCTGAATACCCAGGGTTATTTCTTTCAGGGAAGAGGAGATGTTCTTACTTTCTCTCTCTGCCAATTTCTGCAGCCACCAGCTGTGGAAACAGCCACCCTCATGTTGTAGCAGAGCTAATAATCTGCCTCCTGGGACTCGTGAGAGACCCCTCTTGCCACCCTGGATGAGTGCATGTGGCTGGTGTACTTGTGTAGTTTTGCTCTATCCATGTATCAGACCCAGTTTTTACACCTCTCCAGAGACAATCAAGCCCACCTGTTCTGTGGGCCTTGACCCTGTGGCAGCTCTCACCATAAGTGTGGGTGTGGGTGTACCCTTTGCTGCAACAAGAAAGCCTGTGCATCTGCTGTGGCCTCATCTTGTAACACCCCAGGCTGCCTCAGCCTCCTGCAGGGGCCAGGGCTGGGCTTCATCCAGCAAGACCTGACCACCATTATGTCTGCCTCAATGGGAGACTCAGAAACTTCCACACATCAGTCTGACCTCCTGAGCTCACAGGGTTTCTGGCTTCCCAGAGGGCTGGTTAACACAATCCAAAGTACCAGTCCTATGAGTTTTTAATAAAAAGAGTTTTTTTTTTTGGCAGTCCTGTGAATGAGGGATCTAGCACCAGCATTTTGCTCATTCTAGAGTCTGGGCATCAAAACAGAGAAAGCTTAATGACTTTCCTAGAATTAATTATTTTATCATGAGTAAATTTGAAAAATATAAAAGCTAACCTCTATTTCATTTTACCTTGACGTTTTTACTCCCGTGTTCTTTTCTGTTTGCTTTTTGCCCAAGTTTATCTGTAGGGAGATGTATAATGGTTAATTTCTTCCTAAAGAATAATTCATTTAGGGCAGTAGATGCTGCATACATCTGTGAGGATTTTAAGTATCTCATGCATTATGTGGTCCAAATGGCTACATTAGAAAAAAAAAATCCCAATTAGTGAAATTTAAATATGGAATATCTTTGAATTGCATTTCTCCTTTCATATGTTAGAACATTCTGATCAATGGCACCAAAAAGCAAGAGGTTTCTCTTATTGCTATATATTTTTATTTTCCTCCAAATATCAATGCCACATCAACTGTTAATCTGAAAAACCTCACTTAATGTCAGCTTGCTCACAGTTATGAAAATTCAGGTAATGTATTCCTGTTACTAATTGTATTTGAGAAAGTGTTATTAATTTCATATATCAAGTTCGTAGTGGCCATCTGTTCCCTCCGAACTGCTGCATCTCCCTCCATCTGCCCTGTTTTTCTTCTGCTAATCGGGTGGCAAGGGCTCAGATGATCGGGAAGTTTCTCTCTGACTTTTGATTTGTCACTCATCATCAAGCCAGCTGTGCATTTGTAACAGACTCCTCCGATGGGTGGTGGTGAATTTAAATCTGTCTGGTTTTCTTTTTTTTTTTTTTTAATAAAACTTTTTTGTCAAAAAATGTTTAAAGGAAGCCAGATTGTATTTTCTACACTGTAAAATGTGCTTTGCTGCCACTAATTTGGCTGCATCTGCACTCTCATGAATATAGATGAAGGTACATGGCCAGGATATTATTAGGGACTGCAGCTAGCAGGGAAGAATTTTAAATGCGGCAAGATACCATAGTTTAGATTTCTGAGAACATTAGGACAAACTAACAAGAAACTGCTGACATTTGCTAGCTTTAAGTTCAAGATGAGTTTTTGAATCGTAACCACAAAGATTCTTCTTTGAATATTTTTGCTTGTGTGCAGCTGGGCCAGGGAAAGAGGTTATGAGAAGGATTCTAGGAGAATATTATTAAATTAGAAAAGTTTTCATTTCAAATTTCTTCACTTCTGTCTTATAAATCATAGACTAGAGTCAGTATGCAAGTGACTTGTTTGAGTTAATATCTCCTAACTGAGCAAGCTGGGCGGGACATTAGCTAACACCATGACTTTCAAGTAACTTGGACACTCTGTGGGTAAGATACTAAGCTTCCAGACTTGGGGACTTAAAGATGAACTTGAAATACCAATTACTTATTGTTTGTGATTATTTATTGTATATTTTAGTGCTAATAACAGGTTATACATAATAAATGTTTATGAAAATCTTATTCAACTCTCCTGATAAGCATTTTTCCCAAAGTCCAATAGATAATAGCAGCACTCAGATGTTAATGATGATTAAGCAAGTGCTATTTTGCCTTCAAAATAATTCAGTATAACTTGATATAAGAAATATTCAACCCATATTCAATAAACATGTACCAAGAGTGCATTGTTAGGAACAGAGAGGAAATCAAACTAATGGGACAATATCTGTCCTTAGGAAACCTACAATCCATGAACTATACAGTGTATAAAGCACTCTATTACATTTCCAGACATAGCTAGCAGTAAATAGTAAAGGAACAACTGCCAAATAAAAACACAAACAAATCTTAAGAATAAATATTTTAAATTGCATTGGTTCTAAAACAAAGCAAAGGCTTCTAATATCTATTACATGTCTAATTAGTTAATATTTTTTACATTAAAAATGAAACTTCTTCAACTGTTTTCCTCTGCATACCACTTCAGTATCAAAAAGGACTGTCACCCTTGCTTTATTAAAAACAAAACAAACCAAAAAAAACACTAGGAATTTACATTGTAAAGTTCAAAGAGTCTATGCTATAATACTTGTTATGGGAATTTTATCCCTCAGAAAGATATGTTGAAGTCCTAATCTCTATACCTGTGAATGTGGTCTTATTTGGAAATCGGGTCTTTGCAGATGTAATCAAGTTAAAGTGAGGTCATACTGAATTAGGGTGGGCCCTAATCCAGTGTAACTGTCTTTATAAGAAGAGAAGAGACACATGGAGAAAACTCTGTGTGACAGTGGAGTCAGAGACTGGATGGTGCATCTAAAGCCAAGGAACACCCAGGATTGCCAGCAGCCACCGGAAGCTAGGAAGAGGGGGAGAAGGATTCTTCTCCAGACCCTTCCAGACTTCTAGCTCCCAAAACTGTGAGACAGTTCGTTTCTGTTGTTGTAAGCCACTAAGTTTATGGTAATTTGTTACTGCAGTCCGAGAAAACCAATGCAACATCATAATGCAATTTAAACAATAAAAACAAGAATGACCAGTTTCTTTTTTTTTAATTTCCAGATTCATGTTTAATTTTAACGTAGGGAGTCAAAAGTTTTCATGTTTCTCAGCATCGTGAAGGAGAGCACCTACAGATATTTTAAGTTTTTCAAAATTTTTTCTCTCTTAAAAATATTATTGTTATAAAAATAACATAACTGTATAACTGTCAAGTATTTTCAAGCTCCCATAGTTAGTGGCATGAGATGTAAATTATTTCAAGGAGCAATGCAAAACTAATTTTTTGCATTACCATAACTTCTTAAACCATCTTCTGTTGGATAAATTATTTTCTCATTTTTCTCCCCAGGTATTTTACTAGGAATGCTGCCACCAAGCCAGAATCTAGTTCCAATTCTGTTTTTTTACATATCTTTTGATATCCTTTATGAAAAACCACTTTGCACCTCTGCTTCTCTACTTTAAAAAAATGAGATGCCAATATATACCTCCTCAAAAGAATTTTGAGGGTTTCCAGACCTGCCCAGATCTTTAAGAATAAATAAATGAAAACTTAACCTAAGCATCCTCCTTGCCTCTTGTTATACGTGTTCCCCAGATCTTTGTCTTTATGCCCATCAAAGAGTCCCCAGAGATCCTGTGATAGCCCCTTCCCTTCACCGTCATCTAGGTCTAGATGTTTTCCAACAAAATCAGATCAGTTTTTTTAAAACCATTTTTTAAAAATTGAAGTATAGTTAATTTACAGTGTTGTGTTAGTTTCATGTGTATGGCAAAGTGATTCAGTTATATATGTATCATATATATATATTTTTTTCAGATTCTTTTCTAACATAGGTTATTAAAAGATATTGAATATAGTTCACTGTGCTATACAGTAGGTCCTTGTTGTTTATCTATTTTATATATAGTAGTGTATATCTGTTAATCCCAAACTCCTAATTGACATCAGTCCTTAGGAGCTCAGCCAGTGGATGACCTGTATTCGTCAACATTTTCTAAATGTTGCTCTTTCTCTACAACATTACTAATCAAAGTGTGGTCCTAGGACCGGCAGCAGTAGCATCACATGGAAGCTTGTTAATAATGACTAACATGCCAGACTCTCAGGCCCCAGAATCAGAAACAGCATTTCTAATAGGTTCTCCATGTGATTCCAACGTACCTTAAAGTTTGAGAAGTAGTGCTACACAACACTTTATTGTTTTCCCTGTAAATCTCCAAAGCGGTATCTTACACAACCTCTTCCTAGTTTGATAACAGTATTCTTCCCCTTTATTTATGTAAATCGAAATCTTGTAACATTTACAGAATTTATGTGTGAGCAAAAAGGGTGGAAAAAGACCCCAAACCGTAGGTATATGCTACAGTATTACCATCTGTGCTTTCCTAACCTACCGTGTTCATCCATACCAAGACCTTGGACTATCCTCAATGATAATAGAATATATATTTACACGGAAGGGAAGACCAGACCCATTTAAGTGATAGTTCTGTTTCCTTTCCTTAGGTAGATAACGAAGTAGATTCACTTTTCCAATGACACTAGGCTGCCTGATATTTTGCTGTGTTACATGACGTGCTTCAGCATGACTAATACAGCCCAGCTGGTCTCAACAGCAGGAAAATGTGTCATGGGGGGTGGGGGGGGTGGCGGTGACATGGTTAGGAAGCTACGCATGCGCAGGCGGAGGAAGTGCTGTTGTGTCTGTGATTAGAATTGGGGGTGGGGTGGGAAGAAAGGATGAATGAAAAGGGAGAAAATGAGGAAATCCCAGGAGTTTCTGGAGACTTGGAATTTTTCAAGCAGTCATTTACCTTTGCAAAGTTGTGGTGGGTGACTGTTTACAGGCTGTGGATCTGTAAACAGCACATGTGCAAACCGTTAGCTATTGTTTTGAAAATGACAGTATGGCCAATAATTTCAATTTCAGTGTTTGAGCGTGAACCAGATGACGCTATGTTTTATTTAAAACTAGGCCTGTATCATGGAGGGTGGAAACATGTACCTCTTAAACACTTTTAAATTGTGTAGTGTGCCATATGTTGCCTGCTTTCAGGTTTTTAAAGTGATGCCTACTGCCTAAAGGTAGTTTGTCTCAGGATTATCATCCGCATCTTGCTTGAGGGCAGAAATGAACCCATTAATTTAACTGTACACTAATGGGATTGGTATAAAGGTGTTAATTCTGTTCAATATTCCTTAAGGATTAGGTTGAATGATAGTTTGGTAAGAGAGAAAGGGGTAGAGAATCAACATGAAAAGTTTGAGGCCATACAAAATATGTGATCAATATATTTTCAAGTGGTCTCCTTCCCACAAAAAAAAAAAAAAAAAAAAAAGCCAATCTTGATAGCTAGATGAAGTCATTTCTAACTTAAAATTCTTTTTAAAATCATAAATTACAAAATAAACCTTCCTTATTTTACAACTTTGGATGGAAACACGATTCTTGTTCTCTATTGATTTTCAGCAAAGACAAGTATACATGCTAACATTTACTCTGAGTTATCCAGGGTATATATTCAAGAAAGTGGCTGGATGCATATTCCAGCTGAGTACTTAACTTTTGATGAGATTTGGGTTGGCCATAAAAGATCCTGGCCATCTCAGAATGCTTTTAGCAATACTTATCTGATCAAGAAGGGCACCTAACTCTGAAATGACATCCACTGGCTGAAGGCTATTCAATTGCCATGGTCCTTGACCCTTTTGGAATGTGAGGCCATGTTCTGTGTAGTGAAGATCTGGACAGGAGGACAGAAGCACGAGTGGGTGGGCTTCACCCACCCATGATTTGATAAAGGTCATACAAATTCCTGGTTTTACTTAGAGAATTGTTTCTCTAATCTTCAAGACTCCAAGACCTAAACTCCTAGATAATTGTTGATCCTGGGCTTGTTTCCCAAGCATTTTACTCCTGACATCCAGTTCTATCTCCCTCAGAGGAGGCAGACCCTTAGCCCCCTTGCAATAGCTCCACCTCACTAAGTAGTCATCCAAATACTATTACCACTTAATTGGCTTAATGTTAGTATCCATGTTAAACCAATATCTTCCTTTTTCAAAAGAATTGGCAGTTTATAACAGGATTTCTTATCAGGTAATAACTATCTAGGTTTATTTGAAAAGGCCTTTCTTGTTAGCAAAGAAATAAAACCCAGCAATGACAGAAGATTAGGTTTCCCCCAGGCGGAGTTCAGACAGTTTCTTCTTTGTGTTTGCCTCTTTTCTTTTGTAAAATGTGATCAGCAGCCTGTCTTGGGAGGCCTGTGGGGGAAGAGATTAAGTTCTCCGCTGGCCGTCCGAGGGTGTGGCTCTTTAACATTTTGGCTAACAGATGGTGACTAACCAACAGGTGCACCCAGATCACTGCACCAAGCTTTTTACGTCCGCTGGGTGTACAAACAGTGTGCTCATTGCAATGCCCCCAAGCCAGCTGGGGCCTTGGCTGCTACCAAGCCTGGACCAGACAAGGTGCAGAGAGATGGAGGCCCATGACCTTCAGCTATTAACCTACTGATATGATGTGCTTTAGAGGATAAGCGGGGCAAGAATGCCTTGATCTGAATGGTATGCAGTGAAAAGAGAAACAAAGGGTGTGGACCCTGAGGTGAAGTGAAGAAGTGACAAGCAGTTTTGCTAACAAAATCCTCTTTTCAGGATTTGACAGCTTCTCTCATCAGGGCCAGAGATCTCACTTGTAGCAAGGACATTAGCCTGTGTTTATTGCCACTCTGGAAAAACGTTGTTGGAGGACAATAACTGTTGAATGGAAACAACCCAGAGAATCACTGAGACAATTAATTCTCTTTGCGACAGCAACAACTAACCTTTCGTGCACTCTCTGTGTGCAGTGTTCTGCCTGCATTATCTCATTGCACCCTTATAACAACTCTGCAAGGTGGGCACTGTTTCGATTCCCATTTTACAGTGGAGAAACCAAGGCACAGAGAGGCTAAGTGATTTACAATTGGAGAAGAGCAGAGTCAGGGCTTATGGATTCAACATTATTTAATTGCATATTTATTGAGTTTACTGTGTGCCAGGCATAGGCCTATGAGCAGTCCTCCAGACCAAGCTGGCCTGACACAAAACCCCTGCATTTAACATCTGTGTGGGGCAGTCACGGATCAACTGGCTTTAGAGCTCTCATCTACTTAAAGGTGGAGAGGAAGGAAAAACGTACTTAGGGTAAATACAAGTCACCACTTCACAGGATAAATCCGTCTTGAAAGGATTCGTTTTTGTTTTATTTTGTTTTGTTTTTGGTCTGATTATCAAGGTCCTTACGTCAAATAAAAGAAAGCCATGTCCCCATGCTGTTTTACTAATCCTCATCATTAACCTTATTTAAAGCCTAGGGTTTTGAGAGTTAGAATTCTCTCGCCTCACCTTTTTTTTTTTTTTTTTTAACAGAAGAGGAAAATTACTCACCGAGCTATCTCCTGGGTCATGTCATTCTTTACTACAAAACAGGGACTGGGACTCCAATTTCTTGACTTCCTACCCTTGATTCAAAACTATTTTTCCACACTGGGTTGTCTCGTTTCCATATATTTCATGCTCATCTCTCTAAAGGATTTGGGGAAGTGGTTGTAACAGGCTGGCTGCCACCTCCAGCCTCAGCTGTCAGTGCGAACTTGTGCCTGCTGAGTAAGGAGAAAACACAGTAGGGCCACGTTTAATCATCCTGGTTTCCACCCTTCATCATGTGATGAAACACGCAAAGAGCAGATTGCTTTATTTAAAAGTCGGGACGAGCCGATGAACTGAAGAACACCATCTTTCACACAAGGCTCCACAAGGGTCCCCAGCGCTCCTCTGGACGCGTGATACGTGGCCTTACAAGAATTAGAAAAGGAAAATTTGTCGCATGTCTTTATTCTCAATGAGTGTTCACACGCAGAATGCTATAGTGACTGTTCGTTGAAAACTTACAGGTAGTTTTCACTACCTATATGTCAGGCACTGTGCTGTGTCTTATATGCATTTTATCATTTCATTCCCCTACAAAACACTATAATGTTGACACTATTATTGACACATTTTACAGATGAGGAAATTGAACCTTAGTATGCTTGAGTAACTGGTATAAGATCTCACAGCTGGTAATTATATATTTGCATGGTTTGGTTATTGGACAATCATCCCTTTGGACTGTAACTTGTATAAGGACAGAATTGTATCTGTTGATGCCTCTGTTCACCCCAGAGTGCGTAAACTATTTAACAGTGTCTTCATACATATATGTTTAATAAATATTTGTTCAACCATTGACTAAAAGAATAAATGAATGAAGTTGCAGAAGTGGAATTCAAACCCATTCCTGTCTGCATCCAGAGTCTGTCTTTTTAACCACTGTGCACATGACCCCATATCGCTCAGCCTGTCTATATTCTGCTTATTTGTTAGGTACTGTTATAGACTGAATTGTATCTCCCCAAAATTCAAATGCTGCAGCGCTAACCCCCAATTTGACTGTATTTGGAGATAAGGTCTTAAAAGAAGTAATTAAGGTTAAATGAGGTCATACGGTTCAGGTCCTAATCCAATAGTGCTGTTGTCCTTATAAAAAGAGGAAAACACACCAGAGCTCTCTCTTTGTACTTACTTAGAGGAAAGGCCATGTGAGGAAACAGCAAGAAGGTAGCCATCTGAAAGCCAGGAAGAGAGGCCTCACTAGAAACCAATGCTGACAGAATTTTGATCTTGGACTCTGGCCTCCAGAACTGTGAGAAAATACATTTCTATCGTTTAACTCACCCAGTCTGATATTTTGTTATAGCAGCCTGAGCAAAAACTAATACAGCCACCACGACTTTCATCTGCTTTCATTCCTTGTTCCTCTTATTCTCCCTTCAGCCAAGGTATCATTTATTGGATAGCTTCTAGTTGTTTCTGTTTCTTGGTCTTCAAAAACTAGCCAGACAGAATTGCTTTCTTCCTCTATACACACTCTTTTTTCTTATACTTTTCAGCAAAGAAAATTTTTTCAGCGTTAGTAAATTTTTTCTGCCTATGTGATCATCCTTTTCTTTAGGAGGAATGAAGTACTGTGACAACTTAAAGCCTGCTTGAAGAATATAAAGGGTATGGGTTCCCTGTACTTAGAATTAACTTTCTGCCGTAAACCTTCCCAGCTCCAGAAAAGCTTTCTCCCACCCCATCTCCCACCAGGTCTGGATGGCAGGTATAGATTATTATGGTTGGCATAGACCAGCACCAATCAAGAAGGAAGAGAAGGGAGTTGAAAGCTAACAATTGGACCAAAGCTTAGGACAAAACTCTGGGCTGGGGAGTCTGTTCCAGCTTTTGAGTCTGACTTTTAGTGATAAAGTTCAAAAGTCTAGAACAATTGAAGTCACAATTCACTTTATAGTTCATACCAGGGTTTGAAATCAGGAGTTTCCTAGTCAGCAGATAGTCCAGTTGGTGGTCAGCTGGTAAGGATCTATGCCTAAAAAGGGATGGAGTTACTAACCTGAGTAACCTAGCAGATCTGAACTAAAGAGGAATGTCAAATGATACAACAGATTGGGTTGACATGACAAGAGGAAGAGTGACTTGAAGGGGGTAATCCAGGAACCTAGGAGTTATTTGTAAAAATGTCTATACTCTGGGTCTCACTGACAACAATAAGCCAGAAAGGACCAGGGTCAAAGCCTATGAAAATAAAAGAAGTACCACAAGCTCCTAAAATAATTCCACCCATGGCAAGAAGAATACTGAGAAAAATGATGTACTCCTGCCTCAGTCATAATCATATACTCCTGACATAATCATAACGGCTGAGGAATTGGGGAAGGTGTTAGTCAGTGAAGTGGGATGTGAGCTATGAGGCTCTGAGGACTTGGGGAGCAGGGAGCCAGGGAAAGCTGAGGCCAGTAGCAGCAGTGGTCAAAGCCCCTCCATAGTCATACCCTGGAGCAAACAACTTCAAGATGTTAATTAGAAGCCTGAGGTTGGGGTCCTTGTCTATTGTGTTCCCTACTTATTCCCATAGGACCATCAGAGTTCTCGGCACAAAATGGAGGCTCAATATAGATGTTAAATTAATAAATGAATAATATAATGCAGCAAGAAATGCAGATCTTTCAACACCAAACATTTAAGTCCTATAGTGTTTTCAACAGTGACCGTAGTTGCAAGCTGATTAAAGTTTATAGCATCAATATCTGCTTCTCAGGAATCATCGGAAGTGTGGCTCTTAGTATTCAAGAAACCAATGCTAGTAAAAATCATGGGTCCTTCAGTAAGAAAATGTTTCCTGAATAAAATCTGGTTGCTTTTTTTGCTGCTTTCATTTGAGAGGATTAAGGAGTTGTAAATAATCATTCAAATGATTTATAAAATGAAGTTTGAGGCTAAGAAAGAAAAGTTAGTTTGAACCTCACATGTTGAATTTCTTGATTATTCCTTTATCACAGTCCAGATATTAGTAAAAACACACTTGCAATTTCTTTTTTTAATTTTTAATACAATTTTAAAGGTTAATTTCTATTTACAGTTATTACAAAATACTGGCTATGTTCCCGGTGGTGTACAATACACCCTTGATCCGATCTTACACCCAGTAGTTTGTATCTCTCACTACCCCATCCGTATATTGCCCCGCCCCCACTGATAACCCCTAGTTAACACACTTGTGATTGTAATTTCCCTTTCTATGAGCAAACATACACACACACAATGCCAGAAGTGATTGATCCCATCAGAGACCACACTGGTATTTGGTATTTCCGCCCTTTATTCCTGGGCTCCCTGAGCTGAGATGCCCGCGCTGGGCACACAGACGTCCCCGCAGCTCGGCGATGCCGCGGGGTTGGCGCTCGCTCACGAATGCTGCTCTAACAGCCTGGTGGGTTTTTCAAGCGTACCGGGATGGAAAGCTCAGTTACTCTTGACGCACACTAAATAGTTATCTATCAAACTGTGAGTCCCTTTCCGCTCTGTGGGCGGATTTAAAATTAGGAAGAGCAGAGAGCAGCCGGTGTCTCGGTGAACGCAGCCACTCTCCTCGGGCTACACGGAGCAGCCGGGCGCGCTGCCAGCTCCGGCGACGGCGGCTCCGGGGCGCAGACTCCGGGAGCCTCATTCTGAGTGTTAGATGGATCTCTGAGCAGCGCACGTCTGCAGAAACTGCAGAAAGATCCCCACAACAGTGTAAACCCTACGGCTAAGATTAGCTCAGACTGTTTTTCGACCTCCACAGTCATAATCTGCTCCTCAGGTGAAAGCTGATCACCGAGTGCCAGGGCACTGTGAGAACAGGTGTACCAACCTCCACCTGGGACTCGGGGAAGGGAAGCAATGAGCTAAGAACGGCCGAATCAGAAGTTCCTAGGTAAGCGAGCTCTTAAACAAGTGCGCCTGAACTTACGGAGCTTGAAAATGCCCTCTCTGGCACGCCGCCTACGATGCAGCTTCACATAAAGAAGTGCTTCATAAAGTGTGTTTCGTGGAACACAGTCCTGCAAGATGCTCGATGCAGAAGTCGCATCCCTAATCCCACTCCAGCAAGTGAGCCTGCGAAAGGCTCGGAAACATCCTGTAGTAAAACACTCCGTTTAGCACAAAGCTCTCACTTATTTGACCGTAACGCTATTTTTATGCAATTACCATTTAACATCTTTCGAAATAGTTTTCAGTTGTACACACTTTGCAAAACACTGATCTGAAAGACCCTTCAAATATGGTTGGTATCTGTCAGGAACCAAAGGTGGCATTTCTGAGGCTTCCAAAAGTATCCTTAAACAGAGGTTCTGGCCTCCCCCGAGGCAGTGGAATTTGATATTCTTCCTTCTCATCCCACCATCCTTCAAATCTGAGGCATCGCTTTTGTTGATATTAGCTTGGATCCTATATGTACATAAATCAATTGAGGTTCTTACCCATTTCACTGAGATCACTGCAATAAAAATACCTTTGTCGAAGCACTTGAATTTCTACTTCCCTAACATTAAGGGAATGCAGGGGTCTATCCAGTAAACTGCTATAGCCTACTTGTGTAAGAACTGAGAGTAAGGCATTAAAGATTCTTCCTGCTTGAGAAAGTATTACTGGATCCAACTTCTCAGAAAGATGCTGACCTGGGCAGGAGATGTTCTCTGCCGAGGTCCTTTTGATTGCTACTCTACAACCCAGGTGTCCCACTTCACGTGGCCCAGCTGTGGTGCCAGCTTCATGGATGTGCCACCGGACGGTGCCCTAAGGGCCCTACCCTTAGAAAACCCCTGTGCTTTGTTTCAATGTTCTGCTGTTACCCTACTGAAATTCTTAATACTTTATAAAAAGGGTCCTACATTAATTTTGCAAATTAAATAGCTGATCCTGCCCACCTGGGGAAGATGAGTCTATCTTTTGGTCCCATTCTTCAGAAGGACTACTCGCTTGGCCTGCCCCAGCGTATTAACTACAGTTGTCACTTCCATTGATCATTTAGATACTTTTTGTAGTAAAATCTGAAGCTACTTGATGTCATCATGTAGTAGTGAAAATGCAGAATTTGGATTCAGAGAAAAGTGTGTTCAAACCACAGCACCCACATTTACTAAGGTTTGGACCTGAGCATGGTTACCTCGCTTCTTTGGGCTTCAGCTTTGGGGGCCTTTGTGGGCAGCTGTGCAGCTCCTGCTCTGCACAGGTCCAAATGTAGATGCAGCCAAGGGACAAAGTGGGGCTGCTCTTGCTAAGCCATCTGGCACACTCACGTAATCTGCACAAAGGTGCTACATAGGCTACTGATGGCCTACCCAGCTTTCTCATTTTTGAAAATGGGAACAATGCTTGCTGGCTACGAAGACTGAGATAACCCATGAAGTACCTGGTATAGGAGTTGCTCAATACCTGTTTAATCCCCTTCCTAAAAATAAATGTTTACACTCAGAACTTTGAAAAGCTGATACTTAACGTCGCACTATGTTCTAATATGAATCAACTAGTTAAGCATACATGTGTCTGTTTATAGTTATTTACTCAGGAACAACACACACACATCATGAATAATAATGTAGCTGAAGTGCTTTCTGGTGCTAAATTGCAATTTCTCTTGACTAACAAACTTGTGAAAACCCCGTGGTCGTTATGTTTTGTATCATTCTTGTTCTGCGCTAAAGGCTCCTCTTTAAGTCTCGCTGGGACCGGCATGCATCAGAACGATCATTTCTTTTGTGGAGCTTCTGTGATAATTTCACTTAATACTCAATTCTCTTATCTGTATTCATCTAAAGTCCAGGTTTTAAGTAGTTTTTATTCAATGTAGTATTTCGGCCAAAGTTTGAACTCCTTAGAGCCAGGTTTGAGTTTCTGCTTTTATCAGTTTCCCAGAGCTGCCATAACAAATTGCCACAAACCAGGTGGCTTAAAACAACAGAAACTTGTTCTCTCACAGTTCTGTAGGCCACAGTGTCAGCTGGGTTCGTTCCTTCCGGAAAATCTGAGGAAAAGTTAATTCCATGCCTTTCTCCTAGCTTCTGGCGGCTGCCAGCAAACCTTGGCGCTCCTTGGCTTGTACTTGCTATATTGCTCCAATTTCTGCCTTCATCTTCCCATCACCTTCTCCTCTGTGTCTGTAACTCAGATCGTCCTCTGCCTTTCTGTTATAAAGATACCTGCCATTGGATTTAGAAATCCTAAATCCAGGATGATCTCATCTTCAGATGTTTAACCTAATTACATCTGCAAAAACCCTTTTCCCAAATAAGGTCATGCTCACAGGTTTTGGGGGTTAGGACATGGACATATCTTTGTGGGGACACCATTCAACCCACTACTACCCATGTGGGCTTGAGTAGTCACATAATGTTGATCAACCTCAGTTTGTTTTCACCATCTGTAGAAAGGAGATTAAAGTGCCTATTGTTGAACTGTTACGAGGATTAGAATACCTTAGGTAAAATGCACAATGCCTACCACGTAATAGATCCCAAATGAATGGTAGTTGCTATTATTATTATGCAGAATGTTTGTTCTTTTTTCTTTTAGTGTCTACTACACAGATTCATACTTATATTAATGAAATAACTAAATGTGGGTCTTTTCTGATGTGCGCTCTACACTGTTGGCCACTTCAGCTAAGGAGGGTATCATCCCTTCCCAGATGAAGGGGGCAGAGTTTTATAGACCATTTTGGCTCCAGAAAGGAAAAGAACAATTTTGAGTCTGAGAGCTACTTCAAAATGTGTATCCCTAATACTATGAAAATCACTGTCGATGGCTACTTCCCATGTGCTACTTTCACACTATCAAGGAACCGTTTAACAACATGCAGCAAGTGTTAATTCAACAACCTTTATGTGCCTGTTTGATGAAAGAAAAGACTGTAAAATCATGAGTTTGGGGAGAGCAAGAAAGTAATCATAGTAAGGATGTCTATCAGTTTAGGATTTATAGCATGTAAGAGAAAACTTAATTCTTATCAGGCTAAACAATAAAGGGTATTTATTGCCTAATGTAACTGGAAGATATGGAGGTAAGGTGAACCTCAGCACTGAATGATTCCGCAACTCAAAAATATAAGGGATCTGAGTTCATTCATTCTATCTATTCAATCTTCCATGGTGCTAGCCTCATGCAGATGTAGTATTGCTCTTTTGATGGCAGGAAAGTGGCTAAAGCAATCTAGACTTTATACCTGCAATTCGTGTCAAGATGGAGAGGGAGAAGTTGAGAGTGAGGACCTAGTTGCTCTGTGAAATGAATGAGAAACCATATGAAATCTCTCCTTATGTCTAATCCACTTTCATTGGATTTCAGGCCCATCCCTGAACCAGCCCCATTAAGCTATGTCCATACTGTTTGACTTTGGCCTGAGTTACCTAAACTGGTCCACCATGGCAAGAGAAGGATGGAACATCTGCAGCTAGTGTGAGTCGGCACTGTTGAATACTAGTTTGATTTCTTTTGTCCTGAAGTTAAAGTCAGTCTAGTGGTATGTTAGTCTCCAGTAATGTTCAGCGACCCTGTTAGGTACTTGGGTTTAACCAAGTTGGAACTAGGCCTGATGGAAAAGGGAGAGAGAATAAAAGGAGTTAGCAGTGTTTGCAAGGAGATGAGTATAAAGACAGACCATGACCTCTTAGGTGAGTAAGGAGGAAAGTGATAATATGATAGACTGAGGATGGTGATGAGACAGTCATTTTTATGAATTGAAAGTCTCAGAGAAGCCAGAGAAATGATGTCTCAAAGACTAGGATGCATGCATTTGAGATTTCAGTTTTGGTGTGGCTGTTCATGATGACCAGGTCCAGTGGCCATGATGATGTGCAGGAAAAATCCCTGGATGCAAGCGGGTCATGTGGTGGGTGGCCTGGATTCCACTGCTCAGCTCCATGTGGCTCTCAGGACTGCAGCGCGGTGAGGGGGAGGGGCAGTCTCACCTGAAGCCCAAGAAGTTGAGATGGTCTCCTCTCTCCCTTCTTTCCCAGCCGTGGGGTATGTAGGAGCAGAAAACCTTGAAATTGTGTATTTATGTCCACTTCCCCAGGGATGTGACCAACAAAAACTGGTGGCTTTTCCTGAGTTCGAGCCAAGTGTGCTCAATCAGAATATGGCATAACTTAAATAGTTAGGTCATGATGTTTCAAAAGTTCCAGAGTGCATTTTTTTTTCCTGGATGCTGATGGCTGGTGTATGACTGATTAGAGAGTGAAAAATAAAGAGCTAATATGATCAACAACTCATAAATACCAGGGATTGTTGGAAGCACTGAAATTTCTTGGTGGATTCTGCATATTTTATTTCTGGTGGAGAAAGGAGTGGGGCAGAGAAGGTGAGGAGAGAGACAGAGACAGAGACAGAGGGGGAGGGAGACGCTCAGAGAAAATGAAGACAACATTTCCATCTGGGGTTTGTGCTTTTCTGAGTGCCGACTCATTTTGACAGATTATTAGAAAACTCATATTTGCTCATAAATGTGAAAAAAGTAGCAAATGTAAAATTTGCAAATTTATTCCTAAATGTAGTTAAATTCATAAATATTTAGACATTTTCTGTAAAGCTTCTAATTTATAACCTTTACATGAATCTATAATTTGGTATAAAAGCTTCTAAATGCAGTAGTAATGTCACAAATGTCTATAAATATTCACATCTCATTTACAAGTGTTCTACAAACCATGAGATGAAGAAATTGTAAATGCAAACCATTTTTCAGGTGGATTTCTGCCTAGGTAAGTCAGGACAATGAACAACGAAAACCTTCAAGAGATCATTTCATGACCATGATTTAGCTTGTGTAATCTAAAAATTATTCATTAAGAATAATTAGAAAAAGTTATAAAATGCAACTAAGAATGAATGAACAGATTCAATTATAAAAATTGAAAATCAAGATCTGAGAAGTTGGAATAAAACTTCTAGAGACCAGACAGTACCGGGTAGAATAGTGAGTCCTTGAATGAACCTTTCTAAGGCAGTTTTTTCATCTGTAGAATGGTAATACTACATTCTTTATAAAGTTTTTTTTAATAGTCAGGACTATGCAAGTAACAGACATTCAGCTCAAAAGTGCTTAAGAAAGCTGAAACAAAAATTCAGAGGCTGACATTCCAGTAAACTTCAAGCTTATCTAGATGCAGGGGCTGAAATCAGGGCTCAGCCTTTTCTTTCTCTATCTCACTGTTTGTCTCTCTCTTTCACACACACACCCACACACACACACACACACACACACACACGCATGAAGCTCTCAATTTTGCTCTCTTTTTCACTGCCATGCTTCCTCTTCCAGCTTCCAGCTCTGTTTTTCTAGGCTCATATCACCCCTAACACACTGACCTCAATAGAATGAGAGCCTTTCTTTCCCAATTATTTTACCAAACCTCCCCTGACAAATTATCATGAGATTGACCTGGAACATTTGCCTGTCTCTGAGCCTGGTGACAGGCTCAGAAGAATGGGATTCTACCTAGATGTGTCTGGGACTCATTCTCACCTGGGAAGCTTGGGGGGACTTGGGGTCCTGTAAATAGAGTGGAAAACCTTGGGTCTGATATGGGTGCTGTCACCAGAAGAAGAGGCAGCTGGATGCTGAACAGACAAAAGCTAGAAAGGCTCTTTACATGTGGACAGTGGATGAAAAGAAGCAACGTATGAAAAGCCTTAGCCCAGTGTTCAGCACATAATAGACCGTCAGTTATTTCCTCCATTAGCCACTACTTACTGCTGTTACTGTAGAGAGAAGAAGAGAGGGATTAAAGTACAAAATAGAGAGGTCTAGGACAAGTGTTCCTGCTCAAAACTGTGTTCAGAGACTCTCAGGAAACCAGATTCTCCATGCTAATATCATCCACCATGATTTCTCAAGATCTCTCCCATCAACACAAATCCCTACCACATCCATGGTGCCAGGGAGTCAGGGAGAAATCATCCTCAGCGTGGTGAACAGTGTCAGTATTATCAGTACACAACCATAGAGCAAAGTCTTTGTCTCTGTAGTTTGTTTCTGTCATAAATCCCCTTTGTGGAATCAAGTTCCATATTTCTTGGGTTTGGAGATGCTGTCACAGCTATGTGGCAGGAAATTTTGATACTTTGTGAGGTTAACTGCAGAAAATTAGGGAAATATTCGCATAACTTCTTTAAAATGTGCTCAGCTGGATGCTCGATCATTCTGCCAAACCCTTTTGGACTCATTTGCTTTTTCTTTGATGCTCTCTAGTAATAGGCACGTTATGTTTATTTATTGGATATATTAGCACCATAAGTGCTTCCACTTTTTTTCTAAATGTACTGTTTTTTTCAAATTTCAAGGAGGTCCTTCTACAGCCGATACTCCAGAATCTGGTAAAGAATTCTTTACCCATCGAATCCACGTTCTCCATTTTATCATTTTTTTAAAAATCCCTGCTTTGCCTTTAGCTCTCCACACTGAAAGTCTATCTCTTTAGTCTATTTCCATGAGAAAGCTTCTAGTCCTTTAATCCTTTTAGCTGTCTTTCCCTGACTTCTCTGCTGCTGGTCCATTTTTATTAAGTGTGGTGAGCAGACGACATGCATGTACTTGTATTGCTTTTATCACTAGAATTATTCACCCACAGTCATGCCGTAGGTTTACCTGCTCACTCCCAAACCAAAATTGTCTTCAATATCCTAAGCTCAACTGCTATTTGTAATATATATTCTTGCTTTCACTTTTTGTTCTCAGTGTTCCCAGTATTTCTTCGGAAAATAGGGTTATGGTTGGCACCTACCATACAGGGTCGTGTGGAGAAATTCTTGCACAGCATGTAGAGAATGTTGAATGGTTTCTTGGCACCTAGAAAATTCTCAGTAAATATTCACTAATGTTATAATTTTGACTCTTACTATCATAATAGCTCAGTTGAAGTTTGAGAACCCTCTAATGAAATCAGTGTCTGACTTGGACACTGGTCTTTTACTTGAGTGATTGTCTCTTAGATTATAGTCTTAAAAAATGGAGGATTTTGATGTGTGAAGCATCTGCATATAAAAGTAATAAGGAGTTTTTAGCAGACATTAATTTGGCTAAAAAAGTGGCACATAATAAGAATAAAGAGCTGAATTTTACTGATCTCAAAGGAGTAAGTAATTCAAAGAAAATAAATATGGAAGCAACTAGTTCAAGGTCAGCTGAGAAGTTGGCATAGACTACAAAACATGGGTCTTGCCTTCAGGTTTTCAGTTTCTTTCATAATATAAAAGTCTTCCTTAGTCACGGTGTAGTCTTTCTTGGAATCCTTATTTTAATTCTGTAACATTTATATTCCAGGAGCAACAGCAAATCTGCTGATTACTTATGAAAGCAAAGGGAAAAAAACACATTTGCAATTACAGTCAAAATTAAAGTTATTTTCTAATCTTCTCATCCTTTTTAAGGAATGAGAAACTTTAAATATGGTCAACGTAGCACATTTTAAGCACAAACTTACTGAATTTTTCTATGCCAATTGAATAATAATCTTCTGTAAAAACAGTGAGCATTCTATGGAATTTTTATCATTTGACCTGTTTAATATAAGTTGAAAAATTCCCCTTCTGTAAGTACCACTGCATAATGCTGTATGCTGAGCTATTAAGATATATTTAGTAATTCCATTAGAACTGCACCATCGAGCAGGTCAGAGCATATGGAAAGAAGTTGGTGAAAAACTGATTAAACATTTATATCAAGTACATTTTGATTTAACTCACATAAATAATTCATTTTTATGTTTTCTTTCTTTCAAAATAAACCTTTTTGACACCTGCTGTGCTAAAAATAATGCTAGCATGGCTGTAATAAAGAAACTCTTAAAGCTCACAGCAATGACATCATCTGGCACTCATGCAGATACTAAACTGTCAGCACATAAGTGTAGTAAAGTAAGAGTTGGCATTATTTATTAGTTATTTAGTGCCTCAAAAATATACCATGCTTAGTGGCAAGTAAAACACTTGGAAGAATTTGAAAATAGAGTTTGTCTCAAGAAAATCTAAAAATTAAAGGGCTTACAGAGACACACAAGAAAATGTATGAGAAAGCCATAAAGATACTGAATCCCATTCCTTCCCTTAAGCATGAGAACAAAACTGAGATAAGAGTGAATGAGCTAAAGCAAAGACTCTAAGATATGTTAGGTAAGATGATAGTTAGTGACTACATATGGTCACAGCAGCATCCTTCTAAAATGGTAATTCCTAAAGTAGGAGACAAATACCATTGAAAGCACAAAGGATGTTGTTGGGTGGTCCACAGGCATGGTATTGAATAGCATTGAATCATAACATCAAAAGGTTATTCCCCTTTAATTCTCTTTCAATATTTCAGGGTAAGTTTAGGAAAAAGTCTTAGAGCTATTCTACCCCTAACATTCCTGTAACACTATCCAATCTCCCTTTTTTACAAAGTGACAAGGACTAATGCCCCCAGCCTTTCTGGGCAGTGATGTAGTGGATGACATCACCTAACCCAACTTTAGTGAGGTGTCTTTATTCTAATTTTACCTACACCCAGCAATTGGTATGCTTTCCATACATGACACGATATTGAAGTATCTTTAAAAACATTTTGGCAAAACACATATATGTTTAACAAAAATTGTTATGTAAACAAGAGTGAATCACAGAGGCAGTCCAGAAAGGGGATATTTTTAGGCAGAATTATAACAACAGTTGCAAATCCAGCCCCAAAAGCTGGCTGATACTGGCAGGTTCTACCAAAAAGAGAGCTTTAGAGTGAGTATGAGAGGCAGTCCTCTGCTTTTGCCTCAGTGTGGACTAAGAGTGTAAGATGATGCAATGGATAGCCTGGCAGACTCCCTTTAAGGCAATCCTTCTCACACATGCCAAAAAGGCATAACTGATTGCTTATTGGTGAGACCCTATTAAAGAAAATTTATTTATTCTGGGAGAAAACACTTCAAAGCACCACAATTGATATTGGAAAAGAACACCACCTATTTGACCCTTGCAAACTCAAATAGCACCTGCTTAACCAAACATTTGTAGGAGCTAATTTTGTTGTAAGAGTTTCACTGGGAGAATGATTTTTCTTTATAGGGTACTCTTTCAAAATTTCAAAAATAAAATTCTGTATAATCATTATCGTGTCTCTTATAACATGGTATTGACATGCATTTCCCTGGACTACATTAATTCATCTGAAAAGGAGAGTCCTAGGATTAGGGCCACAGAAGCATTGCAGATATTTTCGTTTTTGTTCCTAAGAGCACTTGAAAGGAATGACCATCAGGGAAAGAGTGGAAATATCATATTTTAAGTAGTGCTGGACTTTGAAAATAAAAGTATTATTACACTTATTATTTAAAATAATTTTTCCATGATTACAAAGTTAATATATTTTTGTTTTCAAAAATTTGCAAACTATAAAAGAGCAGAAAAAGTAAATGAACTAAAATCCCATTGTTCAGAAATAAACACTGATCATATTTTGTTATATATTTTAAGATGAGATTGTCTTCCCATATTTCCTGTAGGATTTTATAACAGACTATTTGTTTTTTTTAATTTCACGTCAATTAATCTTCCTAAGCAGTAGTTTTTGAACTGTGAGCTGTGTTTAGGCAGTGGAAGTCGGTGACATTGAGTTCCCTGGGCCATTGTAATCAGGGAAGTTCCATATTCTTTCAATATTAGGATTTCACATAAAATTTCATTTGGTTTAAAACATGAGAAAATGTTTTCCTTGATCATGGTTTTCATGGCTTCATAATTTCCATAATTTAATCAATTTTCTATTTTTCAAATTGTGGTTATCCCCAATTTTTTATGGTTAGAGATAAAAACTGATAAACATTTGATCTACAAATATTTAGGAATATAAATACTACATTAAAATGAAATTTCTTGGTTAAAGAGTATAAACATATTAAGATTAATTTCCTTAGAAATGAAATATCAATTTTCTTTTCTACCAGTGTTATTTGAGTGTGTGTTTACTACAACTTTATCTTCATTAAGTATTATTTCTCTGTTAAATTTTTCAGGTACATTTTAAATAAGAAACATTCTGTTTATTTAAAATGTTCACATGTGAATAAGAATATTCAGAAAATAACTTTAAAGGAGCTTAATATTATTCACTAATTAATTATATTTGAATGAGATCTAGAGAGCAAAATTACAATGATGGAGAAATTGTGCTTTCTTAATTATTACTTCTATTTCATTATATATGGTTGTTTATATGATGCCTTCTTCTTCTAGAATATAAAGTAGAAGTTCAGGTTGGCATTCCATTCTCTGATGTATATACCAAATGTAAAAACTAGGTATTCTGCATCAGCCATCAGTAAGTTAGTGGATTACACACTAACACACTAGTATGGATCTCTACTCAGGCTAATGAGTGTTTATAAATAGAATCATTCTGTCCTCATTAGTGACCAGAATTAATCACCCACTCCACAAATAATACTTCCTTAGTTACTTGTATCTCCACTGTGATATCGATGACATTCTGCTTTACAGTACATTTCTTTTTGTACATCTTATCTCTCCTAAATTCCGTCTGTGAATCCCTCACCGTGGTTAGCAAAAAACTTGATTTATATTTCAATAATCATTTATTTATTCAATAAATATTTACTGAGCACCTACTATGTACCAGAATTATGATAGTCATATTATAGTCACAGCAACAAGTAAGAGGAATGTCATTCCTGCCATGCGGGC
The DNA here is from genome assembly GCF_002837175.3 of Physeter macrocephalus. NCBI lineage: Eukaryota > Metazoa > Chordata > Mammalia > Artiodactyla > Physeteridae > Physeter > Physeter macrocephalus. The sequence goes on from NC_041228.1 coordinate 43,657,634, forward strand.
TCTCAGTTCTCTGGAGTAAGCAAAGATTAATTACCTACATAAATATCTTTAGAATTCCAATGGACTTTAGTGCCATAAAGATACTGAGTGCAAGGAGAACGTAGAGGAGGGCAGGTGTGGCAACAGTGATTGTGGTCGGGGAGAGACAGAGAGAGGAAAGAGCATGTGTAGAGGCTGTGTTGAATTAAAATGAACACAGTGATATTAATACAAAAAAAAGTAATCAGTTGTGCTACAATGTTTCTAATAAGAGCAACCACATAAATATTTCCATTGAAACAGAGTTATCAGTAAGATAGTGTTACCTGATTTGCTTTTCATCAATAGCATTTTACTAGCATATAGATTTTACTTGTGAAGTATTTGTTATGTATCAGTTACTTTAGCACACACACACACACACGCACATACAGGTACACAACTGTTACTCTTCAAAGCCCTACTCAACTAGGAGGGTGGCTTTGTTTTGACAGGAATGAGAAACTCATCTTCATAAGTTTTCTCTGGATTCAGGTTTCACCACATTCTGATCTGCATTCTCCTGGTGAAAGGATGAAAGTGATGGCTGATCAAATCTCCATTTTGTTGGGATTCCTCAAAACCATTCTCAAGAAGATCAGAATATTTGACTGAGGAGGAGACTGGAAGTTGTGCACCATCCCCAGAATTCTTCTTGGGCCTCATTCTTACTCCTTGGTAGCTTCTGACTGAAGGAGAACTCTAAACTGTGCTGGAATAGACTGGTATCTCTCCAGCTCCTTCCCACTCAGTTGATGCAATGACTACCATGGACTAGAAAGCAACAGAAATTCATTTTCACGAATTTTATCATACTGTTCTGGTTCCAAACAATTTCTCCCTTAATGCTCCATGAGTGTCTTTTGAATGTCTCAGCATCATTCTGTGATATGTGCTCTGTCTTGGCCTTAGACATAAACCTTTTCTTGATTTTAACTCATGGAAGAAAATGGTGACAATTTGAGATAGGGTCATGATTCTGATATTTCAGTCAGATGATCTTTCTTCACATTTTTCTGTGTTACACTCTTAGGCTATCACTAGGTGCTTTTTTCCTTTACAAAGTAAAACATGTTTTTGTTAAAATCATATACAGAATATACCTTTGTCCTGAGTCCTTATGCATGTTTATTTTATTGCACAATATGTTTTCGTAGTGAAACACACAGGGGAGAACTGCTAAATTGGGATATTCGATTTTATAAAGTTCGTTAAATGAGTATGAGTAGAGAATCAGGAAAGAGAAAATTTATCAGACTTCTTACTATAGTGGCTAAAATTGATCTCCAGCTCTACAGAGAGAGTCTTGCTAGTAGTTAATTTTATCTTGAGCAGTATATTGGTCACTGACTGAACAATCTTATTTTTCCCTCATTATTAATACATGTACAAGTATATTTACACATCAGTGCATCAGTACATATTTTGTAGAGGAAAATTCTATCAGGTCTTTTTATATAACCACAGATAAAAATTTGATGCTAGCAGGTAGCAGACATTTATAGGTTAATCTTTACTCTCTGTCCAAGAATTCTATGCATATTGATATATCACACCAAATCAAAGAATTAGCTGCCCAAATCTCAACCTTTTGTGAAAGATGTTTCAGTTCAAGCTTGTTTTCTTTTTTTTGCATGTACAGTAAATCGATAAAAATTAGTTTTAGTAAAAGAAAAATTCAAGATATCAGTGCCTTAAATAGTATTGACATTTATTTTTCTGTTTCAGTGACTTTAAATTACAATTCCACATTATTTGGATTACTTTCCTATTCATTTTTTTCTCGGTTTCTACAACAATTCTGGGATGGAAGCAAAGTAGAAATTAGAAAGTGAATAAGCGGAAGCTCAGAGGACTTCAGTATTGTCTCCACTGTGGAAAACTTCACCAGCCCCAAAGAAGAGTCTAGACCTAAATAAAGTCATTGGGAACATGGTGTCCTTCTGTCTGCCGGCCTACTGAACCATTAGGAGACAACTGAGCCATCAACATGTAGATCTTGCAAGACCTTTATATGACCCACACAGAGGAGGAGGTGGAATGAATATGAGCTCACAATCCCTCGAAGTTGTCCGTCAATAAAGATATTTTCAGTGAGTATTTAATTAAACCTCGTGCTGCCAGTCTTGACCAACAGTGATTTCCAAAGATTTGCCCACTGGAGATTATTGATACTGATACTGGCATATATGAAAGAATTTATAACTGCTGAGTTCCTTACTATTAGTCCAATATCTAGAGGGAGTGACATAGAAAGAGGAAAAGAGTATAGAATGGACGCCAACAGAATTAAGTCTGGACTATGAGTTAACTTGCTGTGTGACCTTGGACAAATTACTTAACCATTCTGGCCTTTGGCTCACAGGATCGGTATGCTCATCTGATGAGATAATGTCTGTGAATGCATGTAAGACAGTGCTTGGCAGTGTGAAGGCACTCTCTAAATGGTAACTATTATTATTTAAAGGAGGCTAAGGAAGAGTCTAACCTCCGTGTCTCTTTTTCTGAACTCAGATCTAGAAACAGACAAAAAGGGGTCAAAGCAGTTAAGGGATTCCAGATGTAGTCAAAGCCACAGGGTGGCTGAAGTTTGTCTGAGAGCCTAGATGCCAGAAGGAAAGTGGGAACCAGAAAAAGAAAAACTACCACCTCCCTGCCCTGCTGCTACTTGGTCCTCTTTGTCAATCATTGAATGACTTAATAAACACTAATTAACCCTGTGCCCTGTGAGACAGACTTGCCTAAAGCAACATGCTTTTAAGAACTATACACATCTCCTGTAATTGACTTGATTATCCTCATTGCCTGGGACATCAGAAAAGCTTTCTTCCATAGGTATCTTATTACCATAGTGAAAAACTTGCATGAGTGTACCTATATCTGACTTCTTGAAATTAAAGGTTTAGTCCAAGTGCAGCAGGGAAAAGATACCATCCTTCTGGAACAAAATGTTCCTGACTTAAATAAATAGAAGAGGGTTCAAGCCAAAATTATTCATTGTGTTATTATAAAATTTTTAAACAAGTAAAAACTATCAATTAAAAAAATTCATAACCATGGTACATTCATAAGTGTAGTAGATGTGTTTGATCATGCGTGCATACATAGGTATCCCAGGCTCAAAAGAGCAGATTATTGTAAAAGTATCTTTTCTCCCCCTGTGGGCAAAGCAACAGTAAAGAATCTTTTCAAGCTCAAACTGTGTAGTGATAAAATTTTACTTTCAGTGGTAAGTCCCTTCTGCCAAGCACCTGCAATTCCCAGAGTCTTCTTGTATATGTCTGATTTATAAGGATCCCTGTTTATTTTTGTCTATTTATGCACCTGAGTAGATTGCCTTCTCCTTGAAGGCAGGAGCCTGGTGGTCCATGATTTGATTCCTCTTAATTGCTTGTCCTGGGGAAGGTGCACAGGGCGTCGTTCAGCCCTCTGCATCCTGACTGGCTCCCGTCCTCTTTGGCGCACACCTTCTCCTCTATCCGGTCATTCTCCTGGCTTTCTCTGTCCTGTTTGTGTCTTCTGCTCTCACTTTCTCCATAACCTTGGCTCCTCTTTCTCGTCCATTTCTACTGTCCAGCAGTACCTGAAGGCCCAATTCTAACATCAACTCCTTTGTCACCTGTGGCCTGAAGTTTCTGTCCTCTGAATCATTCCTTTTCCTGGATTCTGACTCTGCTGCCCAGCGTAACATTCAATTATCCCCAGTTGCTCCATGGTTTCTGGCTTTATCTCTACAACTAAGTGCCTTAAGGAGAAAGGCTCCTGTCTGAAATTTCTTTCATTGATCGATTCAGCAAACATATTCTTTTGTTTTCTATCCCCAGTTGCCCAACCTGTACATGTTAGAAATATAGTAGACACTCAGTAAGGACTGGTTATTTGTTCAGACCAGCTACAATGTTCAACATGAGTCTTATCTCTAGCAAAAGCCTTCTCTTGGATTTTACTAGGAACGTGATTCTAACTTTAGGTTGCACTTGCTTTATATATCTGTCCAAAAATTTTACCATCTATTTCTTATTAAAATAGAAGAGACATTTTTTTTTGACCACTAAACAGGGGAGAGGGTGTGTATTCCGCCATTGTTGTTTTTATAGTTGTTGCTGTTGTACTTTTTTGTGTTTCTGTCCCATTGTTTAATATTCCTTCTCTGATCTACCCACTGCCTATCTCTGCAGCCCCTTTCCCCACCACTTTGGCCCTTGCCCACTATTTTCCAGTCATTCTCACTTCTTTAAATTCTTATAACTTGCCATGCCCTCTCTGATTTTTACGTCTTTTTACATAAGCTATAGAATATATAAGAATTATCTCCTAACTCCAGCCCTCCCCATCTCCTTTCTCCTCTCTAGCTCTGACTGATCTTTCAGGATTCAGCTTTAATGTCATTTTTTCTGGAATGCCTTCCTGTTGCTGCAGCATAAGGAGACATAAACTCCCAGAACATGCCATACTTCTTGACTGGTAAGATGTCACCCATTGTCAATGCCTGGATTCTAAGCTTGAGGAGTCAAGGACTATGTCTGCTTTGTCCACCCTTAATATCATCAGTGCTCACCCCAGCACCAGACACAGATGAGGTGCTCATCAGCTTGTAGTAAATGAATGCATTCCTCCTATAGTGGATCTTTAGGAGGGGGTATGAAACTTCACCTCCCCCGACTGACCCAAATATCAGGTTCCTGTTCGTTTTTTTTGTTCACTAAATTATCCATATACTCCAGTTTACTTACTTTAATTTCATTTTTTGAAAGTTTTGAAACTTCCCCGTATATAAAATTAGATTAATCATATTCTTTGTTTCATTTCGAATTGCTTAATTGAAGAAATTCTGGCTAACTTTTTTCTAGACCAGCATAGTTTTTGTAGGGTGACAGGTTCTCTCTGAACATTTTCCAAGTGTGTGCCCATTTAAATATTTACTTGGAAGTGTCTTTTGTTTTCAAGACACTTATTTGGAAATTCTGAGTGCAAATTATGGCTATGTAATCCATTTGGACAAAGGCAAGCTGGTTGCCAGGTTACCATTTTAAATGCGCTCATAAAATACTGCTTGGTAATATCACTTTAATCCAGTGTTTACTGTACCTGGCAACTGTTCTCATGGTACACTTCAAAAGTGTTCAGATAGGATGTAGTTTCTAATGATCAAGGGACTACCACTGCTCGGTAAATAGGATTAGAGGCAAGACTGAGATATTTTGCTACTCATCACATGCATTTAAGTACATGAGAGTTAAATTTGACAAACTGAATAAAGTTTCTTTTTTGTAAATGAGTGCTTTTCTTTCCTGGAATATTTTATTTATCAGAATCATAGAAGGGCTATTTAACACTTTAGGAAATGCTGTCATATTTGGTTCTGCTTCTTTTAACTCTCAGCTAAGAGGACCAGAAACACAGTGAAAAGCCGGGCCGCACACGGCGAAAAGCTGGGCCGCACACTGCTGGGCGTGCAGGTGGGTGGACAGCCTGCGTGCTTCTGCAGCTGCGTCTCCCTGGCAGGCCTCTAGGGCTCCTCAGCTGTGCTTAGAACCCAAAAATAGATGCTTTTCCCTTCACTTCTTTCCCTGACTCACCTCAAATAGAACTAGACTTTCCACTTACAAAAAGCACAGCTTTCTTTATTTTTATGCTCACAAAATCACCTGATAACATTAGAATGTAAATGACTAAATGCAGACAGTGTGATTCCTTCTCCACTGGGCCCTGCAAGCATGGCCTGTGTGCTTATTCTGTGCCACATTCTTATAGGCTCAGTGTTCTCTGAGTGTTCTCTTTACAGAAATAGCTGCCCTTCCTGAGTCCTTTTTAAAAGTTGAAGAGTATCTATTCCAAAGTTCTTGCAAATTGTTTTGTGGGGTAAAGAAGAACCATTCCCTGTTTCTGCTTATAGCAGCATCTACCGCGGTAATCACCAACTCTGCCTTTTCCTTCTGGCCACACAGCTAGCCCACATGCCCCAGCCTCTCTTGGGGTTAGGAGTGGCGCTGGTGTTGAATTTGGCTAATGCCATGCGGGCAGAAGTGACATGCACATCTCCAGGCCTGGCCAAAAACTCTCCTGCTTAACCCTGCCCACGCTACCTGCTGCCTGCAGGAACAGTGTTTGGGATCTCCAAGGCTTTGTATAGAAGGAGCCAGAGCAGTGTCCTGCTCACAATCAACGCACTGAGACATGAGCAAGAAATCAACTCGTATCGTGTAAAGCCGTTGAGGTTTGCGGTGGTTGTTGGAGCAGTTAACCCAACCTGCCGACAACTGCAACGCTCTTTAACTCCTGTGACCTTCACATACTCAGAAAAACACATGAAGGGACTTCCCTGGTGGTGTAGTGGTTGGGAGTCCGCCTGCCAATGCAGGGGACGCGGGGTCGAGCCCTGGTCCAGGAAGATCCCACATGCCACGGAGCAACTGGGCCCGTGAACCGCAACTGCCGAGCCCACGCGCCACGGCTACTGAGTCCCGCGTGCCTGGAGCCCGTGCTCTGCAGGGGAGAGGTCACCACAGTGAGAGGCCCAGGCACCCCAGCCAAGAGTGGTCCCCGCTCACCACAGCTGGAGAGGGCCTGCGCATAACAGCGAAGGCCCAACGCAGCCAAGATTAAAATAAATAAATAAAATAAATACATTTATTTTTTTTAAAAAAGAAGACACATGAAAATGGCCACCATGAAAGAAAAGCAGCATCAACAGTGAAGCTAGTGAAGCTAACATGGAGCCTGAATGGAGAGGGTGGTTCTTAGCTAGTCGCTTCTGCCCCTCCTTCACCAGACCCTGTCCCTTTGAAATGGCTGTGGTAGCACACGAAGTCCACGTCACTTTCTTGCCGCTTTATTTTGCCAATACAGCTCCTGCAAACTGTTGTACCCTTCAAAATCCACTTGCACATTTATACTTTTGACTTATGCCACAGAGGCAGTTTTACTCCCTGTCCTTTTCTTCCTCTCTTCCATACAAGAATATTTTCTTTAATGCTGAGTATAGATATATTTGGCCTTGGGACCTCAGGATCATCCCAGGCTTTTGGAGTCACAAATGTGCTTGCAAAAATTGTATACCCAGAGTTGTAGTCATTGGGCATGCTTATAATTCTTTGCTTAAGTTTAAAAATATGTCCAAGAAACAAAAAAAGTCAAGTGTAGATTTGGCAATGATTCAGTTAATCTGATCACCATAGGCAGAGCAACCCAGGTAATTCAAGCCGAAAACTCACTTAGATAAGGCATTTTCAGTTAGGGCCACACAGGAACATCTGCCAGCTTGTAGGCTGTCAAGTTTTTGAAGAAGTGTTTTATTTTCTTGGGAAGTACAAGTGTAGAAGAAATACTCAAGTACTTGAAAAAGCCTTTTCTCTCCCTGGATAGCCTTGGGCGATCAGATCCCTGAAAGGAAGCAGGCATTTCCCCTCTGAAAAGGGATGGCTTTAACGTCTAGCAGATAAGCTTTCTCTCAGGAAGGGGAAAATCCTTACATATATATTTTCTTCTCAGCTATACTACAGCCCTAAAAATATCTCAGCCACAGTAGAGTTGGTTATTTTTTAGCACCTGCATTGGTGAATCTCTCAAGGCCTCTATATTCAATTTTTAAAAATTGACTCTAAAATTTTCAAAGGGCTATGGGATGGGGAAAATTGGAGATTAGAATCCAAAACGGCCTGTGGAGGAAACAGTGGAAATTTAAACTGCCTTCTGTGTGCACAGCTGCCCTGTTAATAATGCTTTCTCCGAGGAACATCTGCCTGGGGCCTCACCACACACCCAGGGTGCAGGCTGAGGGTTCAGTAATGCATATCCTGATGGGGGATTATCCTTGTGAGCGTTCTCTCTTGCAACTGTGGCTGGTTCCAAATGGAACTGTTGGTGATCCAGAAACAAAGTGGACTCCCTTCCAGGAAGCTGAAATAAGGAGATTAAGAAACTAGGGAGTCCTACGAACGTTTTCCATGTTACTTAGAACTTGACCAGACTTAGCTTTAATCAAAGTTAATCAACCCATCTGAGGCAGATCAGAGAGAAAATCCAAATGGGGATGAATGTTAATGCAGCAGGGCACCAAGGGCCTTACTGGTAATAGGCAAGAAAGCCTCTTTCTCCAAATGAGAGAGATGCTCAACTGTGCAGGGCCATATGTCTGCTGCAATCTGTGGCCTTATGGATGAAGAACTCTCTCGACCCCAAGGCACTATGTTGAACAAGGAACAATCTTGACAGCGCCAAAGGGTGAAAGGAATTCGCTGTGTTTCAAACACAATTGAAATATTTTAGTAACAAAGGTGTTCATAAAAGAATATGTCACTGGTGTTGATTGTTTTCTACATTATTTGATTAAAGGAGAAAGAAGAGAGAATTTTTGAAATTTTCTAAAATTAACAACTCTAATATTAAGGGTTCCATTTTCTTTTAAAACAGAAGAATACTGACATATCCAAATATTTAACATTCTTTACAAAGTTGACAGTTGGGGAGACTATACACACACCTCAATAAAATTGCCATTTTTCAAATAACATTTGGAACTTTTCCTCAGCAGTGCCTTTAGAAACTGTGGCATGTTTTATTAAATGCTCAGGAGTGGCCACTCTGTATATACTGTGAATTTTATATTTTTCTAAATAGTTAAAATTTATAAAGCTTATCTGTAATGATTAAGATTTGTGATCAGGGTGTTACATTTAGGTGAAAGGAGCCTATTTAACTTTAAAAGTAACAAAATTAAACTTTGTAAGTAAAAAGTAATCAAAGTTAATTTTTGGCTAATTTACAAAGTGACTCTAAAAACAGTGACCTAAGAGGAATTCTTGAAATGGCTTTGCACAATGGCAAAATTCTACAATACATGGCTAGCTCCCAAGGGTGATTTGACAGGCAAGTATTTATTTGGGTGTTTACATCCTGGCACAATTGTTTAAAAGGTCAGTGTGGCAGAGTTTAAAGGCGGTTTTTTGACATCCACTTTCAGTGATGAAGGACTAGGTAATCTGGACAACCTCCTGCTGAGGACAACTAAGAAAGCACAAAAATATTTTTTTAATGGCACAAAGGCATTGGAAAGTCAATAAGGCATGGGAGGACTATAGGGTCAAGATTTTGAAGAAGGTAAACATTCAAAGAGAAGAATGCTGCATTGCGGGGCCACTCTCCCCCTGGCAGCATCCGCCCAGTCCAGAATAGTCAGCTAAGCAGCCAAGAAGCCTCAATGCTCACAGAGAGTCTTGTGGAATTAAGAGGACAAAAGCTGGAATAGATGTGTTGCTGGTAGTGCTGGTAAAACACCATTATTTTGTGTTAAAATACCAAAGATCTCTAGGAGTAAGGATTCTAAAAGTAAGGGTGAACCAGAAGTAGACATCTCAAAGGAATTGAAGTCCAGATTTAAATTTCTAAAGTCCTTGAAAACATATCAATGTGTGCCTGTGTTGCTAGTGTACATAGCTGCCTGCAAAAAATTACCATAAATCATCTCTAGCTGAGGGTAACATCAGTATAGGGCTTATCTCTATAATTTTTTATATGCAATATTCAGCAAGTAATCAAAAATAATCAGGCATGTGAAGAAAAAACATAAGGGAAAAAACAGATTAAAGAAACAAACATTAGGGCTTTCCTGGTGGCGCAGTGGTTGAGAATCCGCCTGCCGATGCAGGGGACACGGGTTCGTGCCCCGGTC
>NC_041228.1:43667500-43684972 GCF_002837175.3 Physeter macrocephalus
CCGCAACGGGAGAGGCCACAACAGTGAGAGGCCCGCGTACCACAAAAAAAAAAAAAAAAAAAACAAACATTCTAAACTACAGATAAAGACTTCAGAATAGCTATGTTTGCTGTATTTTAGGAGATAACAGATATTATTGAAAAGTTAACCAGGTATATGGAAACTTTTAAAAATTATATAGAAATTGAGAACTCACTAGGAGTAACAACATATTATAAACAATTGAAGAATCAATAAGTAAATCAAAAGATAGATCAGAAGAAAATGTCCAAAGTGAATAATGGAGAGTAAAAAGAATCTAAAGTTAAAAGAGAGGGTAAGAAACATAGAGGATAGTGTGAGGATGTGCAGTGGACAAGGGTCCTAGGCAAAAAGATGAGAAAAAATGGAGCATTAGTGATCAATGATAAAATGACAATACCTGAGGATTTTCCCAAAATGAAGAAAACATCAAACCACATATTCAAGAAGCATCATAAACCCCAAGAAGGATTTTTTAAAAATCACATCTAGATGCATCATAATAAAACTGAAAAAAATCCAACCGGGAAAAAATTTTAAAAGAACATCCTAAAAACAAAAAGGATAAGAAGAAAACATAAAAAGAAGAAATAATTAGCCCGACAACTATCTTTTGAAAAAAAAAAAGTATGGAAATCAGGTAAAAATACAGTAACAACTTTCAAAGAAAGAAAGCAAATAACTGCCAACCTAGCATTCTATACCCAGAGAAAATATCCTTCAAAAATAAAGGTAAAATAGACTTTAATTTTTTTTTAATTGCAAAAATTCATCACTAACTGACTTGAACTAAAATACTAAAGGATGTTTTTCAGGTAGAAGGATAATGATCCCACATAGAAATTTGTAGATTTAAGACGAATTAAATAAAAAAAAACACCACCCACAACAACATAAAGCAAATATATGGGCAAATCTAAATTGATGTTAACTGTAATAAACAATATTAATAATGTCATTTAGATACACAAAATCAATGGTCAATGGTGTCCAAGTGTTTGAAAGTCCTCACATTGTCAGAGGTAAAATTAATAATTTATACAACAGCTTGGATTAAATCTAGGGTGACCATGGCAATCTCTAGGATAAAGAGTGAAAGAAGAGGAAAAGCTAATAGAGGTAAAGACCTCATATAAGTTGAATCATGCAGTATTTGTCTTTAGTTGTCTGGCTTATCTCACTTAGCTTAACGGCCTCAAGTTTCATTTATGTTGTTGCATATTGCCAATTTTTCTCCTTTCTTAAAGCTAAATAGTATTCCATTGTGTGTGTATGTGTGTGTGTGTGTGTGTATACACACAAAGAATATACTATTTATATATAATATACAAGATATATTCTTTGTCCATTCATCTGTTGATAGACCTCTGGCTTGTTTCCATGTCTTCGCTGTTGTGAGTAATGCTGCAATGATCATGGGAGTACAGATATCTCTTTAAGATAGTGATTTTACTTCCTTGGATGCATACCCAGAAGTATGGGTCAGATGATAGTTCTATTTTTAATTTTTTGAGGAATTTCCATACTGTTTTTCAAGGGCCTATACCATTTTGTACTCCCGCCAACTAAAATAGTGAAATTCATAGAATCAAAGAGTGGAATGGCAGTTGCCAGGGCCTAGGGGAGCAGAGAAGGAAATCTAATCAACAGGCACAAAGTTTCAATCAAATGAGATTAATACGCTTTAGAGATCTATTGAACAACATTGTACCTATAGGCAACAATAATGTATTGTACACTGAAAAATTTATTAATAGGGTAGATTTCATTTTAAGTGTTCTTACCACAATAAAATAAAATAAAATATAAAATAGGCAGAAATTGAATAATTTTTAAATATAGAAAATAATTCCAAAAGAAAGCAGAGGAGGAAAGGTAAGATACAGAGAGCAGACAGGACAAATAAAAAGAAAATATTTAGATGATTGATTTAAACCAAAATATATTAGTAATTACATTAATGTAAATAGGATAAACAATATTGAACAGGAGATCCTAGCTAGTTAAGTATGAGTAGAAAATAAATAGTATAAGGTTTGGAAAGGAAGAAATAAAGCTATTATTATCATCAATATATAATATATACTATAATAATATATATGTCAAAAATCCAAAGAATCTCCAGATAAATTATGGGAATAATAGATGAATTTGGCAAGATTGCTGAATACAAAAATAATTTAAAAATCAGTTTGTTTGATTTTTTTCCTTTTGGATGTCACTTTTCAAATAAAAAGACTGGCTTTTACCTTGGGAATTCTTTCCTAGGCACTTGGTCTCTACCTGTCTCTTATTTTCTGTTTGGTTGCCTACTTCTAGGGGAATCAGAAGCCATGTCATGAGGCAGCCCTGTGGACAGGTTCATGTAACAAAAGTCTGCCAACATGAGTCAACTTAGAAGTGGAGTTTTATTTTTATACATTAACAAAAATAATTTGAGATACAAATTTTTTTAAAAAGACCACTTAAAATGTCATTAAAAAAAAAAGCTATTAGCTAGAAATAAAGCAAATAAGAAACGTGCAGGACCCAAACTCCAAACAACGCAAGTACTTATAAACAGAATTGAAATTCATGAATGCATATATACACATATATATGTATGTATACACACACACATGAACACACATATGTATGTATATGTATATTCATATACAATGGAATTCTATACAGCAATGAAAAGGAATGAATCACAACCACACATAAAAAAAATGGATTAATGTTACAAATGTAGCATTGAAAGAAACAAGACTCAAAGTTTCCATTTATATAAATTCTATAAACAGACAATACTAAGCTATAATATTAGAATTCAGGAGAGTGGTTACTTTTGAGGTCTAGGGTAGCACTTGTGAAGGTACGTAAAGGAACTTCTGAGATGCTGGCAAAGTTTTATTTCTTCAGTTGGTTTGAAGTACCTGGTCAGAAAGTGGGCAGGCTTGGAGGTTGGATCCATCGTGGCTGGCATGGATCCTGGGTCTTCAGGGGCAGAATAGGCACAAGGGACCAATGGCATGGGCCTGGTATCTGTGTCTGTGGCAGATGACCTGGTATTGGGGCGGGCCAGGAATCTGGGTTCATAAGAACCTCCTGGCGATGGTGTGGGTCTGGTTCTGGGGTCCATGGTAAGGTTGGGCCCTCACTTCAATCTTCTTCTCACATGAGAAGGGAGTCTCTCTCCATGCTGGGCTTCGTAGGCTTGAGAGAGGGGTGATGGGGGTAATGTGAAACTGTCTTTACTACCCTCTTCAATGCATCTTTTCTTATTTCTGTGTTCCACCCAGGTGCTGTAACCCCTATCCTGGAATGCTTAGCTCTTGTGAAGGTATTTTTTGCGTGGAGGTTGTTGTTCAAACTGATGTTTCTGGGAGGTGATGAGCACTAAGAATTTCTATCCCACCATCTTGCTGATGTCACTTCCATAACTCACTACATGATGAAAGTGATTTGAATGACTATCAATTTTTGAGTAAAAATTCTAGAAACTTTAGCCTGTAAGCATAGAGTTTTAAAAATAATTTATTAACATCTTTTCAAATAAATTGCACAACTAATTATATTAAAAAACAAGATACTTTAAAATAACTAAAAATCTTTCTGCTCCAGGGATCAACATTATGACCAGCTATTACCCTATAAACTTCATCGTCAGTCAGTCAGTCTTCAGGTAGGCAATTTTTAATTTATTCATTCAACAATCAATATTTAGCAAATATTGCTCTTTCTTAGAGGCTGCATGTTGAACACAAAGATAATAAGACTGAGCAATTCACATTCAAAGTAAGAAAAATAGTCAAGAAATTCATAAAGTCCTCCACTTGAAATTTATTGAGCACTACTAGATGATGGATAGTCAAAGATAAATGGTCTTTATGGCCTCTCCTCTTGAAGAGCACTCTAGAGAGCATGATAAATTCCAACAACATGTTCTAAGATTTATGATAAAGGACAGAGGAGGAAATAGCTATATCCCCCTGGGCAAAGCAGTGGTCAAGAGGAAGTGACAGTTGAGCTGTGTCCTGAAGGATGAGTAGAAACAAGATCATGGACAAAGAGGTACATCAGCTGGTTTGGAGAACTGGAAATAGTTCACAGACACTAGAACCTAAGTGGATGGAGACAATGAAGGAAGAAGAGGCTGAAAAGTAAAGAGGGGGCCAGACAGCAAATGATCTTTTACCATCATAATAAACATGTTGGATTTTTGGCCAGGTATGATTATTAAATGGTTTTAAGTATCCATAGAATAGTGACATGTTTATACTGCATTTTAGAAATATAACTCCAATGGCAGTATGGAGAATATTCACAAAAACGAGACAGCCTAGAGACCATGAACTTGAAAGAAGGGATGGTGGTGTGTGTAGGATACTTCAGGTGTGGAGCTAAAGACATTGCTGACTGCTTGGGTGTGGTGAGGAAAAGTGATGGATGTTTAGTGGTGCCCTTCCAGCTATGGGACAGGCAACAGGACTGGGGGAAGACCTTAAGTTCAGTTTCCTCTTGCTGAGTTTTAAGTGCCTAAGGAATAAACAATAAGGATGACCTTGAGGGCAAGGATCACATTTAAATCTCTATAGACCTTTGTTATAAATCCATTACCTTTTTTTCTATATGATAAATGACAATAAGAATGTCTTTAGAGTTATAATAAATGTGTTTATGTTAATAATTACACTTTTCTAGTGGAAGCATGATAAACTCTTTAGAGCTGGAACAAATTCCTTGCCCCTCTGGGTAGTGTATCATTAGTCCTTTATACATAGCTCTGTATCAAAAGCTCCTTTCTCCTCCCGGAAAGTCATAACTTTTCGCCTCCTCTAAGCAACCCACTCTTAACACTGACCTCAAAACAATTCTCCAAAAAAGATTTTAGGTTGTATCTGTAAATAAAATGAGGCTATAATTTTGATATTTTAGGGACTTCACTGGTGGTCCACTGGTAAAGAATCTGCCTTCCAATGCAGGGGAAGAGGGTTCAATCCCTGGTGGGGAAACTAAGATCCCACACGCCAGGAGGCAACTAAGCCCGTGTGCCACAACTACTGAGCTTGCGTGCTTCAAGGAGAGAGCCTGTGCACCACAACCAGAGAAGAGAAAACCTGCGTGCTGCAACTAGAGAAAAGCCCACACGCTGCGATGAAAGATCCTGCATGCCTCAACGAAGATCCCGCGGGCCACAACTGAGACCCAACTCAGCCAAAAAAATTAAAAATTAAATAAATAAATTAATTAAATATTTCTTTAAAAATTTTGATATTTTAAAGAGCTTTGAGAGCTGAATCAATCTCCTCCCGGTGTGCCATCCTTAGTAAAAGATAGTCTTGTTTAAATTTTAAGTTTGTGACCTTATTTTCCAAAACAAATGCACTCATTATCCTGGTGTGCTGTTATTTTTTTCTTGAGTAGTCACTTAATTTTTCCTCCTGTGTATACATTATTTCCCTAATTATATCAACTCACTGAGGGTATGTCTTAAGTGTCTTTGGATCTTCTGATGCCCTCCTCATAGCACCAGGCTCATAGTCTGTGCTCAGGAAGATTTGCTGATGATTATTTGGTATGTTATTTGAATTAATCAAATGATGTCATTAACTATTTTTAATAAGTCAAAGTTTAAACTTAAGTTGAAAGTCTTGGAGTTGATGAATACAATTCTGAATTTTCAAAATGTTGCTTACTTTCTTGGAAACTGTGTCATGAACTCACATAATCAACTTTCCTAATTCCTTGTTGATACATTCTCTGAATCATAAAAGGAAAATAAGTTTGATTCATAAAAGAGAGTTAACTCATGTTTTGATACTCAGAGTGATATTTTTCCCCTGCTACTGAACTTGATGATTTACTAAAGAAAAAAACAAAAGCTACAAATCCCACAGTGACCTCACTAATGTCCTGTTAACCAAACACTTGTCATAGTCATCACGTGGACAGCTAGAACATTTATAAAGGCCACAGGGCCTTTGCAAAGAGTTGGAAACAGCTCTGTTTTATTGAATCTTGGAACAGATATGCTCCTGCATGCACATTGCTCTTGTCAATGGACTTTCCACAATCTCCTTATGTTTTACGAATTATAATTGAAGAGTGCCACCAAGTTAAGGAGGGACAAAGGTAATTTTTGGAATCAACCAGGTCTCTTCCCTGAATATTGACTCTTGTGAAATCTACTACAGTTTCTGTATGCATGAAACCTTGCTTCTGTAGAGGAGACTGGACTTTCTCCCCCAAGAGCTAATCTCCTTGTCAATGACCAGTGGCTCATGAACAGCCTACTCATCAAACAATGGTGGTGCCTTACATTGAGACATTTATGGCCTGGGAGGTGTCTACCCATTGAACATGAAGTGCAAAGGTGGTAAAACTGACAGGATTTTAAGGTAGCTCTCTAGGCAAAATAACACAAGAGCAGCACTAACTTCATTCAAACTGAGTATTAAAATAGAACCATTTCTCACTCGGAGAGCTCCCTCAACAGTAACTGAGTATGGGTTAGTGCAGAAAATGCTATGAATCACTGAGCCTCAGAAGTCTGTCTGTCTTTATGTAGATAGATGGATTGATTCTTTCATTGTATGTTGGCTAGAGTAACATTTGAAGTCCTAGAATAGTCAGGACAGTTAATTTAAATGTTTCATACTTTATTTACTCCATGTTTAAAAGATTTTTTAAAGTACCAGTCATCCATTAAATCCATAAAACTGATGTGTCAGTTGGTCCAATTCTTTGGTTGCTGTTAAGTGTTTATTGAATAAACCACAATGTATCAAACATAAGTATAGACAAGCCCATTCTAAGCTTACAAGCTAAATTAGCTTAAGCATTACTCATGAAAAAAAAAAAACCCCACAAATCCTAAACAAGCATGTATTGATCAAATTTTAAAGGTAGTTTGTGAACAATGGACTTGAGTGAATACCGTGGGGGAAACAGTTGCTAAAAAGGAATTTTCAAGAACTGAGTCTTATTTGACTCAGCTTTTCTGAGAAGATTTCACATGTAAGATGTAATTTGATGAAGAGTCAAATGTTGGATGTCAGTGAGCTTCACAGGTAGAAGGTAAAGCAATCCAAGTTAGGGAAAAAATCCAAAACAAATTATCTCAAACCTAAATCTGAAGCAGATTTTTCAATTAAAATAGAAAACAAATTTCAAAATTGGGCAAGATTGGCAATTATCTGGTCACTTTGATCAGTATTAATGATGTGAGCAAATCTGGAATTGAGCCAAGATAGTGTTTTCTTCCTCTTTTGCTTGCTTACATGCTGGGTAATTGAATTAAGCATATACTGGCACTCACACTTCTGAAGGAGTGGCTATCAGTTCAACCAAGTCTCAACCTCCAAACCTCACAAAAACAGTGTGATGCCCAATTCTTTCTGCTTTGAGGACCTGGAAGCAAATTTATAAGGTTTGGTTTCGGGGAAATAGAAGGTGATGCACGATGTGATTTATTCCTATTGAATAAATGTGGAACTTTCTACAAATCTCAGACTCAAGGGTTCTAGTATCGCTTCCTGGAACTCATCAGTGTATACCACCTCTTTTCTGAAACAGAACAAAAAAATCAAATCATTAGTTATGGCTCAGAAGAAGCTGCTTGTTTTACTATGCTTAAAAAGCTTATTTTAGAAATAATATTACTGCGTAGTCATTATATTTACATTGGCTAATGTTATAGCCAAGATCCTGTTCCTAAGTCCTTTGTTTGTTTACAAAGCCCTTTTACATTTATTATCTCATTAGACCCTCCTATTTACCTTTTCAGGAGACCCTTACTGTCTGTATTTAATGGATGAAGAAAACAAAGCTCAGGAGATTGACTATCCCAACCTCATAAGTTCATACAGAGGCAGAACTTAAATCCAAGAGTCCTGACATCTAGTGTTTTTTGTTTGTTTGTTTGTTTAAATTATATTAGAATATCTGTTAGAAGCCAGAGAATAATTATGCTATGGAATATTTCCAGAACCTCAGAGATCAATTCGTTAAATTCTAAACAGCAATCTTAAGAATAGGCTTAAGCAGAGATGGTTCTAATGGGCTTTGTAACGAAAGGGATTTATCGTGGGATTCAGGAAGGTTCTGTTCTTTTTCTCATTCATTTAGTCCTCTTCTCTAAATGCTTTGGATGTTGGCCATGAAGTTGATGAAGTAGACAGAGCACTGCAGGGACAACTGTAGTCTGACCTTTGGTAAGTACTGAGCCCAGAATTTTTCTCAGTGGAAATAGTGGAAAAATAAAAGAAATACAACCTACAGGGGAAAAATTAAATTTTTCCATTGTAATGACAGTAGTTTATCAAGAGGAAAGCCAGAGTGGGTCAGAGTCATCTTTATTCCAAAAGGCCATGCCAGCGGCTGAACTGATAATGCAAATCCTTCTCAGGTTAGTGCCATTTGGCTGAAATATTCCAGTTTTTTTGAACTGTGAATGATAAAGTATGATCACTGTGTATTATTGGGGTGAAGGAGAGGGAACAAAAGAAATTTGTTTACACAAATTTACTCCTGGATGTCCTAAATTATGCCTCAGAAATAATCGTTTAAGCTGTTCCACACAAAGAATTTGTAAACAAACACATTTTCAGTATTGCTCCTTAAATGGGAGAGTTAGTTAGGGGGGAAGAAGACAGACATTAAATCTTAAGCACTGAATAGTGGCTTTATAGCTCTGCTCTCAAAGTATCAGATACTTTTACAAAGAGAAGCTTCACACAAAGGAGGATGGACCAATGATTTACTAATGTAGTCCAGCCTCAGATTCTGTGCACCCTTACAAGTTGATCTTCGTTATTTGCAGATCCCATACTTGCAAATTTGCCTACTTGCTAAAATTTATCTGTGACTCCAAAATCAATACTTATGGTGCTTTTGAGATCATTCACAGATAAGTGCAGAGGAGGGAAGAGTTTGAGTCAGCCATTGTGGACATTCTCAGCTGAGGCAGAACTCGGCCTTCTTGTTTCAGCTCCACACCGTACACAAGTGTCCTTTTCTTGGCCTATTTAGCACCACATTTTTCACATTTTTGTAGTTTTTCTTGGTAATTTTGCTGTTTAAAATGGGCCCCAGACATAACGCTGAAGTGTTGTCTATTGTACCTAAGCCCAAGAAGGTTGTGTCATGCTTTATGAAGAAAATATGCATTTAGATAAGCTTCGCTCAGGCATGAGTTAAATCAACAATTATAGTAAGTAAGGTGTCTTTATACAGAAACACACATAAAACAAGGTTATGTATTAATCACCTGATGACAATGTTGTGACCAGAGGCTTATAGGAACCTCCCCCTGCATTTCCCCTAGTACCAATAATTCAGTATTTGCTAATGCAGTGTTTGCAGTGACTTTTTAGAACATATAACTACAGCAAATAATGAGATTCCACTATAGTGCTTGTTTCTAGTACCCAGAATGATCAATCAGATAAAAGGTAACAAAAAAGAATTTATACTACTGCTTAGAATTACAGAAATTATAGCTACAAATCCAAAATTTTAAATGTAGTTGTTGGTTTTTAAAAAAAAGCATATTTTAAATGTATGTAACCTTGAGTGAATGTATGCATATCTATTTTCAGGCATGCTTTGTTCCTCTTAAGAGATATACAACAGTTTGGAAAGTAATTCAAGTGGATAAAATATTTCACAATGTTGTGAAAGGGTAACGTTATCAAATAAAATGGGGCTTCAATAACCATGTCCAAGCTATGTCTTTTGAAAGGAATCTGTATCAGAACCAGAGTTGGTGTTATTGAAATATAAACCCCACATGAGTATGTTTTAGGTACATTGATTTTTTATTGTTGAATAATAGTAATACTTTGTATTTGTACAGCTTGCTGTGGTCTTAACCCTGCTCATGTGCATTCAATCACTTTGATTCTTTAGGAAGGTGAAGACATTCAGGTATTACCACCACAAATTAGCTGATGGGAACTGTGTGTCTACCAGTTAAGTGACTTGCCCATAGTAACAAGTCACTTACATGTCATTTTTGGGATTAAAATTCAGAAGACTTCAGATAGTGTCCTATATTTTACCCTATGCTGCCATGCTAAGCTTCATTTTTAGCCTTGAGAAATTTTTTGCACACTTTGTCTATCAGTAAATCCAAATCCAAAGACCAGTTGAAAATGTTCTAAATGTAACGTTGTTTCATGTTTTCCATTTGTAATTCCACTTACCTATGTTTGAAGCACTGCTTTTTTTTTTTTAATTAATTAATTTATTTATTTATTTTTGCGGCACGCGGGCCTCTCACTGCTGTGGCCTCTTCCGTTGAGGAGCACAGGCTCCGGACGCGCAGGCTCAGCGGCCATGGCTCACTGGCCCAGCCGCTCCGCGGCATGTGGGATCTTCCCGGACCGGGGCACGAACCCGTGTCCCCTGCATCGGCTGGCGGACTCTCAACCACTGCGCCACCAGGGAAGCCCTGAAGCACTGCTTTTTAAATAACATATTTTATTTTACACTTTCTTCTGACTTATGTCTGTGATATAAGAAGTATTTACTGAGAGACAAGCTGAATTTGTAACCTGTGTCCTATGACTCCAAGCTAAAAGTACATTCTTTACTTACATAGTAAATCCTGGATTGGACAGTGAATGTTTAAGTTTGGGAAACATGTAAGTCTGGTTTATATCTCATACCAAAGAACAGAAAAGAAGCTTCACGATAAGGCAAATGTAGCTACCAAAAGTATTGATCATTTTGAAAAATTGCTATTATGTCACCCTTGAACTGATAAAACATTTGCAACTGTTGTTTTTTTGGTAGCCATAATGTTGCAAAAATTGGGAGGGAGACATTTCTTTTTGCAGGGGTGTGTGGTGGCACATATTTACTTGCACTTGGCAGATTATCTTATTTTAAATGGATTCAACAGTCTGTGAGGGGGCAGATGTTCATGACAACAAAAGGAGGACAAATTAGACTGAGTTAAAAAGGGAGCATGCGGGAATAAATACAATGCATGGTTATTAGCCTACAGAAGTGCTATAAGAAATACAAACTTGACATGAATGGGAAAGCAGGGTGATGGTATATATCAGGGAAATAGGGAAGGAAGACCAAGTGGCAAGATATTGTCAAGTTAAAAAATTATCTGTCAAAATTTCAACATCTCATAAAATACGTTTTAGAATTCCATTCTCACTCACCATCCTCACCCCGCCCCATATAAAAGAAGCCTTGAGACTGTAAAAATTCAAATGCTCAGTGTTCAGACTTTAAAATGTTAACATTTTCAAGGGACAACACAAATTTAGCTCAGTCGGTAAAGCTTATTTTTGCTACACCAATGTTGACATCCTTGTTACAGACCTTTCTATCATAATGTTGAAGAGATGGAGGGATGCCTAACTTGCTGTGAGTTTGCTGGGACAGAAAGAACTTCGTTTCAGGAGTATTTTTAATGGTACAGTCAGGGCTAGAGATGGCCCTGCTCAAAAATTCAGTGTGGTGCTAAAAGGGTAACCAAATGAAGTATGCAATTAGGATGCTTTTAGAGGCACTCTGTGATATTGCTGTGCTGTAATAGTCATTGTGTTGTAATTACTGCTGATTTGTTTTGTTGTTCTGAGCCTTTAAATCCCTTGAAGTATCCTGCCAAAAATTAAAGTATTAAAAGAGTGACTCAAACACACTTAAGATTATAAACAGCTTAGATCAGATCTATTGTACATGAAACTGATATTGTTAAGGAACATTGAGTCATTTGAACCAAAAAGAGAACATAAAAGAAAGAAAGGACTGTCTCCAGCCTTTGAAAGAAAAGTAGAAGTGAAACATTTTCAGTAACACAATGATTTAGTTTTTCTGGATTAAGACGAAATAGGCTTCATCAGTGAGGCAGGTAAGACTTTGCTCCGAACACTCTATTGACAATTAATGATCAGTCTCCTGATCTCCAGATGAGATACCTCATCTGTGAATGTGTATTTACCTCATGGATTAAAAAGAGTATAGGGCTCATTTGGGAAACATAGCTTTTTCCCCCAACTCCTCCAGGGCACTAGAGGATAGTCTTCATTTTAGAAGTATGTAGCTTTACCCAGTAGAAAAATTCCTGAAGAGTTATTTGGAAAAAAAAGTTTCTGTTAATAAAAGCATTTTTGTAAGCATTAAAAAAGACTGTGTGGAATGTAGAACTACAGTAAATTCTAATTGCCTTTTTGATAGAGCCAGATTTTCAGATACTGCATTTACATGAAGTGGAGTGGGCCTCTGCAGAACTCTTAGTAAAAGAGTTAATCCTGTTTTCTCAAGTGCCTAATTTATCACAGAGTTACCTTAGGCACTGGGAGCATCTGGCTCAACACGTACATATTTTTCAAGTACAAATTAAGGACTGAGAATGAGGCCAAGAGCACGCTTTTATGTGAGGCAATAGGATGGACTCACTGAGAGGGAGAGGCATAAATATTGCTTCAGATTTTAATAAGGATGAAACTCCATATATCATTAACTAGTCTTCCTTCAATGTCTTGAAAGCCCTCAGTCATTACGCTAGATCCCTGCTTAATATTCTGCATGTGTGAACCAATTTAGGTTGAAGTTGCATTAAGCAGGTGGGGCATTAAAAATGAATCCTCTTTTATTGTTAAGATATTTTTAAAGAAAGCCTGCTTCGTGTGACTTATCCTGCAATTTGTGCCGAGATATGTATCTGCATACCGCTTCTGTCTACCCCATATGATCTTAGATGGACGACTAAACGGTCATTTTGCATACTATTACCTAATCATAATGATTGTCCGTCTCTCTTCATTTCTCTTTGTTTTTTAAAAATCAGGCTTGGTTATGGCCAATTTGGGGAAAAA
The DNA here is from genome assembly GCF_002837175.3 of Physeter macrocephalus. Lineage (NCBI taxonomy): Eukaryota > Metazoa > Chordata > Mammalia > Artiodactyla > Physeteridae > Physeter > Physeter macrocephalus. The sequence continues at coordinate 43,680,349 of NC_041228.1, forward strand.
ACTGAACTCATCCCTTTTAATTGCTTTATTTCTTCATGGATCCTCAAAAGTGTCATGGGTGGGGTGAGGGTATAGTATTACACTTGAAACTTTAAAAAAAAATTTTAATGTCTTTATTGGAGTATAATTGCTTTACAGTGGTGTGTTAGTTTCTGCTTTATAACAAAGTGAATCAGCTATACACATACATATATCCCCATATCTCTTCCCTCTTGCGTCTCCCTCCCTCCCACCCTCCCTATCCCACCCCTTTAGGTGGTCACAAAGCACAGAGCTGATCTCCCCGTACACTTGAAACTTTGATGGGCAACAAAACAATGACACTGCTTATAGAATCCAGTTTTCCTGATGTCACATTGTCTATATGGGTGATGCATGTTTCCTTAAATTGGAAATAATCTGTTCAGTGGACTGAAAGTCTCAGTCTGCTCTAAGCAGAGTTTCCAGGCACATGCTCAGTTGTCTTGGGAGTGTGGGAGATGCCTGTGCATCAGTGACTGGATGTAGAGCACGTTAAAGTGCATAAAACTTGGATGGAAAGGGTCCATGTGGAGAATGGCAATGCCATGACCCTGCAGTAGCACTGTTGACATTCGAGATGAAATCAGAGCCAAACTTCTTTTGAAACCTTGACGTGAAGAGAATCTCACTTTGGGAAAAGAAACCCCAATGTCTCAGTAGACATATTTGTCCTTGCTCTGAAGTCATAAAATAAGGACCTCATGGAGAAACCCAAGACAAACTGTTTTTCGGGGGGGAGAAAGAAAGGAAAGACAACCCTGCCTCTTCCTCTGCATCACAAAAGTATCCAGCCTCCAAGGTGACCAGTTTGACCTTTCTCTTAAGCACTGTTTAATTTGTTTTTTAAGACTTTAAAAATGCCAACATGCAAATTGTACATAAAATATTTAAAACATGAGTCCCCACTTTGAAAAGGTGAATTAATGAATTCATCAATCAAAACCGTGAAGTTCTGAAAACCTCTAATTTACTCTTGTAATTTAGTGGAAGAAAAGTAGCCTTCCGCTAGATAGTTCCACAGAAATGTAATTAACCTTTGCCTTTGACGGAACAGTGGGACAATTGGTAGAGAAAGAGGATAAATAAGATAAACACACACACACACACTTCGGAGCACAACCTTACAGGTCTCCTCCTCCACGAGTTACTGTGAGGATCAATATTTGAAAGAGCCTGTGAACTATAAGTTACTCCATAAATATGAGGAGTTGCAAAAGTTGTTTTTAGACAGATAGATAGTTGATAGATAGATAGATAATAGAGGCAGACAGACGTCAAAATGTTAGCAAAATATTACATAATTTTTTCTATTATAGAAATGAGGTATAGTCTAATGATTACTTACTGCATTTTCTAATGATTTTTTCAATTAACATGTATTATTATGAAATAAACCAAAATGAAATACCAATGTTACATTATTTTATTAGCAGTCATGACTACTGGTCCACACATATCATGGCCATGGTGGCATATATTCAAACATAAAAATGGTAGCATATGGTCCAACAAGTTAAAGTGCTTTCATAGGGACAATGGGTCAGAATACTTGGAACTGAGACTGCCCATAACATAGGTTTGATTCAGTTCAAGTAAGCAGGGAAGGTAATCTTCTTGTAAGACTGAAGTATGCAAATTAAAACAGGACACTACCAGCTCCTCCCTGCCTCCCAACTCTCATCTTCTTCTGATTCAGGACAGAGTGAACCTGTTTCTTTCAATATTTCTCACTAAACCTCCAATTCTTTCTCTCCTTTGTTTAATTAACTCAGAGTTCATTTAAATCTGATTCTAGCCTATGTTAAGGCTTGACAAGAGTTTAAGAGAAGGGCAGATGCATTTTGTATCACATGGAACCTGTGATCTATTTACAGAGAAGAAAGCCTAACTCTTCCAATTTTTACAGGTTTTTACTCATTTAATTAATTTTACTTCCACAGGTGAAAATGGATGGACCATTTCTGGGAAAAGAAAAGAGCCCAATTAAAGTTGGGGTATGTCATTACCCTGAGAAGAAATTAATATGCCTCTTTAATATAAAGAACCCCTATATTCCTGTGACTCTGATTTATTCCTTGGTTTCTTGTCTCACATATTAAGGAATTTTCTAGGTCACCACTGCTTGTGTATGTATATGTGTGTGCATGCACATGTGTGTCCCAGAATAGAAATATGAAGCATTTAATATCCTTTTTTTCAGTACTAATATAGTTTATATTTTAAAATAATACCTAATGTGACTAAGTAGCCAGGATTCATGCATTATCTAAATTCTTTTGCTTTAGTAGGAACAATTAAATTCAGGTTGGAGTTTTAACATGTTCCTCTTTCTATGGCTATTTCTCCAAACGATTATGTGCTTAGTAAAAATATATGTGTACTCGGGGACATGGATATATTTTAATAAATCACAGAATCAAAAGTTAAAAAAAATCCAGAAGCCCAAGAAATGTCTGTTCTTTGAGGGATCTGACTGTATTAAAAAAGACAATAAAAAGACTATATAAATATTTACATATATAGAAAGACTTAAAAGATTATATATATACATATATATGTGTGTATGTAATATATGTATGTAAATATAATCAGGGAGAGTTGTGTGTGAATATGTGTGAGTGTATAACTGTATGACAGATTACACATCAGAAAGGTCCTAGCACCATTCTCGTTTCTCTCCCATCCGCATATATTTTATTCTCTAATTTTTTGTTTTGGGAACAAGTATTTCATGGGAGAGTTTGTCATTTCTTCCTTGTGTTGATTAAAACTTTTGTTTTTTGTTTTTAATTGATTCCTACACATAAACTATGAGACTCAAAAAGTGATCCAACTTTTTCTTGAAGCAGTGAGACTGTGTATGTTAGCCTTCACGGTTTTCTTCTTACAGAAAAAAAACCAAAACCTACATCTTTAGTTTTTATACCTTCTAATAGCTCAAACAAAAATGGTCTGAGTGCCATGAGTGGTAGGTTTGGCTAGTAAGACAGTTTCATCAGCAATGAAATTTCCCCCTGCAGGAGGGCTATGAACTGCGAATTAGCATCTATGACCTAATATTCTCTAGCAACCAAGAGTAATAGCAGTAATTTCCAGTTTTATGCAGAGTACGAGTCTCCAATATTACCAGCACTTCTGTTTCATTTGTAATTAACTGCAAGCAATAATTACAGTCAAGAAAGCATATCCTAATGCTCCTAGGTAATAAAATAAAAAGAAATTATGTTTGTAAAACTTATATACATGTCATGCTGACTGACTGGAGCTCTTTAAAAGCCCTGAGGTTATATATGTATCAATTAAATTTTTCATTTTGTCTACACTGGTATCACTCTTAATTTTAATTTGTAACTTTTAGTTCACTACTTAATTATTTGTTCTTTGCTTGAAAATGAATAATTATTAGATTTGGTTTTGAGTTCATGGATAAAAGGAAACATTTAAAAGCTAGTAACTAGGGGGAGATATGATACTAGACGACAATATATTTTAAGAGACTGGTAATGCATAATTCTTCTTTAATTTTTTTTTGGCCATCACTCCAAATATACTTTTAATTTTTTAAATATTAAACTTTTAAAATAAGCTTTTAATCACAAGGTAATACACACAATGTAATACACATTGATTAATTTTCATAAAGTGAATGCACCCATGTAACCATATCCCGATCAAGAAATATACTATAAGAACACGAGTTTGGTTTAATACTCGGAATTCAAATTAACAGAAAAAAGAGAGAAAAACCATATCATCTCAATAGATTTTATCAAATAGAAGCATTTAATAAATTTACCCAGTCATGAATTTATTAATTGTTTATACGAAACTATCAGTAGAACAGAACTTCCTTAACCAGCTACAGAGAAGATTGCCTCATGTTATTCCACTATCAAAACGCTTCTTCTTAAAGTAACAACTGTACTGTCTTCTAACAAAATAAATCATTTTTTCCTGTTTTTAAATTTTATATAACTGGAATGATAGAAAATGTATACTCTTCTTTTTTTTTTCTAACATCTTTATTAGAGTATAATTGCTTTACAATAGTGCGTCAGTTTCTGCTTTATAACAAAGTGAATCAGTTATACATATACATATGTCCCCAGATCTCTTCCCTCTTGCATCTCCCTCCCTCCCACCCTCCCTATCCCACCCCTCTAGGTGGTCACAAAGCGCCGAGCTAATCTCCCTGTACTATGCGGCTGCTTCCCATAGTTATCTATTTTACGTTTGGTAGTGTATATATGTCCATGCCACTCTCTCACTTTGTCCCAGCTTTCTTTCCCCTCCCCATATCCTCAAGTCCACTCTCTAGTAGGTCTGCATCTTTATTCCTGTCTTGCCCCGAGGTTCTTCTGACCTTTCTTTTTTTTTTTTTCTTTTTTAGATTCCATATATATGTGTTAGCATACAGTATTTGTTTTTCTCTTTCTGACACACTTCACTCTGTAAGACAGTCTCTAGGTCCATCCACCTCACTACAAATAACTAAATTTCATTTCTTTTTATGGCTGAGTAATATTCCATTGTATATATGTGCCACATCTTCTTTATCCATTCATCTGTTGATGGACATTTAGGTTGCTTCCATGTCCTGGAT
>NC_041228.1:43685131-43686690 GCF_002837175.3 Physeter macrocephalus
TAGTTTTTTAAGGAACCTCCATACTGTGCTCCATGGTGGCTGTATCAATTTACATTCCCACCAACAGTGCAAGAGGGTTCCCTTTTCTCCACATCCTCTCCAGCATTTATTGTTTCTAGATTTTTTGATGATGGCCATTCTGACCGGTGTGAGATGATATCTCATTGTAGTTTTGATTTGCATTTCTCTAATGATTAATGATGTTGAGCATTCTTTCATGTGTTTGTTGGCAATCTGTATATCTTCTTTGGAGAAATGTTTATTTAGGTCTTCTGCCCATCTTTGGATTGGGTTGTTTGTTTTCTTGATATTGAGCTGCATAAGATGTTTGTATGTTTTGGAGATTAATCCTTTGTCAGTTGTTTCATTTACAAATATTTTCGCCCATTCTGAGGGTTGTCTTTCATCTTGTTTATGGTTTACTTTGCTCTGTAAAAGCTTTTAAGTTTCATTGGGTCCCATTTGTTTATTTTAGTTTTTATTTCCATTTCTCTAGGAGGTGGGTCAAAAAGGATCTTGTTGTGATTTTTGTCATAGTGTGTTCTGCCTATGTTTTCCTCTAAGAGTTAGATGGTGTGTGGCCTTACGTTTAGATCTTTAATCAATTTTGAGTTTATTTTTGTGTATGGTGTTAGGGAGTGTTCTAATTCCATTCTTTTATATTTAGCTGTCCAGTTTTCCCAGCACCACTTATTGAAGAGACTGTTCGGGGTCTTTTGTGTTTCCATACAAATTGTGAAATTTTTTTGTTCTAGTTCTGTGAAAAATGCCAGTGGTAGTTTGATAGGGATTGCATTGAATCTGTAGATTGCTTTGGGTAGTAAAGTCTTTTTCACAATGTCGATTCTTCCAATCCAAGAACATAGTATATCTCTCCACCAATCTGTATCATCTTTAATATCTTTCATCAGTATCGTATAGTTTTCTGCATACAGGTCTTTTGTCTCCTTAGGTAGGTTTATTCCTGGATATTTTATTCTTTTTGTTGTAATGGTAAATGGGAATGTATTCTTAATTTCACTTTCAAATTTTTCATCATTAGTGTATAGGAATGCAAGGGATTTCTGTGCATTAATTTTGTATCCTGCTACTTATCAAATTCATTGATTAGCTCTAATAGTTTTCTGGTAGCATCTTTAGGATTCTCTATGTATCGTATCATGTCATCTGCAAACAGTGAGAGCTTTATTTCTTCTTTTCCAATTTGGATTCATTTTATTTCTTTTTCTTCTCTGCTTACTGTGGCTAAAACTTCCACAACTATGTTGAATAATAGTGGTGAGAGTGGGCAACCTTGTCTTGTTCCTCATCTTAGCAGAAATGGTTTCAGGGTTTTACCACTGAGAACGATGTTGGCTGTGGGTTTGTCAAATATGTCCTTTATTATGTTGAAGAAAGTTCCCTCTATGCCTACTTTCTGGAGGGTTTTTACCATAAATGAGTGTTGAATTTTGTCAAAAGCTTTCTCTGCATCTATTGAGATGATCATACGGTTTTTCTCCTTCAGTTTGTTAATATGGTGTATCACGTTGATTGATATGCATATATTGAAGAATCCT